>NC_079169.1:58179888-58389888 GCF_947568905.1 Ostrea edulis | reverse complement strand
AATTCGTGCAACGTAAACTCATTCGCGATTTTCTTGAAACCCTACAATATTATATTCATTAAATATTCATACATATGGAAACTTATTTCCCCTATGGAAATGGAATATTGAAATATTTTAATTTCACACTGGTATACACTATGAACTCCACTTACTGGATGTGTTTTTGTAGTTTAACGAATTGCCATACTGATTTATATTTATTAATACTGAATAAGATCTTGAACGACATATATTACAGCCATTTATACCCTTGTTCACTCACTTATTCTTGAAACTGGTTGGTTCTTTCCAAGATGGATCCCACGCGTGGGTCTTTCGGAAAGGTTTTCGACAATCTCTTCCTGTTGTGAATCTATAGTCATCCTTTAAAAAAAAAAGGGTCAAATTTCTCATTAGATAATGCACTCTTCTCACATATTTTATGTATATTTCCTAGACAAGCCGCTATCTTCATATTTGATGCTTTTAAAATCCTTCAGCACTTCACAAAAAAGACATTCTAATATCATTCCATCTTCATTTATGTGTTTGTTTAAACATTGTAAAATATTAATCAGTGACATATAGGTCCTTTGGGCTGGGTGTACAAAACTACGTTTATTGTAAAATATATTGTATAACTGTATCATTACACATGTCACAATAATAAACAATTTACTTACTTACTTACCTAGTGTCGGACATCATTTCACAGTTATTTAATTGTTCCCTTAAATCTTTAAAATCTCGTTTTATTTCTCTGTTTTCGCGTTGGATGTTAAGAACCATTGAATTTAACTTTTCGTTCTCGTTACGAAGATGGGCGTTGGATTCCTCTACCAAAGACAAACGTCTCTCCAATTCTTCCCTCCAGCCATCAGGATTCGCTCCACTGACCACAGACACGGTCGTTATTAGAAGTAAAATGATAGCCATATTGTATCACTGTCGCAGGCATGGAAGTAAAATGACTTAAGAATTCTGCGCTCTTATCAAACTGTAGATAAGCGCTATCTTACTTGTGACAAAAGACAGTAGCATAAAGTCAGCATTGACATTTTTTGAGAAGTTGTCCACAGTTCGATATCTTGTAAATTACATTGAATTAATGAATACATTAGTCTTAACTTTTCGAATTTCTCCAGTATTCTGAGAGACACATTTTAGGAATTTACAGCATATGAGAGACTATAGTTAATATATGATTAAATTCAAGTCTTTTTTTTTTTAAAAACCTATCTAGGAATAAATGGATAAATCCAATAGAAATTGTGGGAAATGGTGTTTATCAGTATCATGGAAAACACAACATTGGCTATTTTTATACTTCTACCAGCTTTTAATACTTGAGACAATACATTTGATTCTTGATTATGTTGATAATTGATAATTTATGAATACTTTTAAGTTTAAAAACATTTTTTCTTGAAAAGAAATATTGGGGTTAAATATGCTGTATTTCATTAAATCAGGACTTTCAAAAGGACCATTTTAGGTCAAGCCTGGTTGCCATGGTAACGAACACTCAAAAGCATAAACTAAATCGTTATTCACAATGAGGTACGTGAGTATATTCTTAATTTATTTTTACATTGAATGACTCGTAAGGACTCTTGTTACAAACAAAACATTGGATGCATGGGTTGATATATATATTTGTAATTTGTAAAGGGGTCCTTCCCAGTGCTGTTATTCCACCCCACACCATAACGCTACCTCCACCAAATTGTCGACGTTGCACAACACAAGTGTCCTGGTACCGCTCCCCAACGCGGCAATACATTCTACAACGGCCGTGACGTTGCTATCCAAATAAATCTGGATTCATCAGATGCAGATGTCGTCTGCACCACGTTAGTCTAGCGATACGATGACATTGAAACAGTATTGGGCTCACCGCTGGACGTCTTGGTCTGATGTTGTGCTCGCGCAGACGATTACGTTGGTTTTCGCTAAGTCGTGACATGACAGAAGGGTAAATTTTATCAAAATTAAAGTGTTATCTTTAACGAATAGTGTCCAAACAAACATTTTACACTTCTTACTCCAAACAGTATTGGCCGGTAAAACTCGTGCGTACGTAATCGTGCTGTTGGGATGCTTCAAGCTGGAATGACACAAAATATCGTAGCAAGACACTTTGGAGTTCATCGAAACTCCATCCAGTCATTATGAAGACGTTTCCAACGATCTGGTGGCCAGTAAAACTCGTGCGTACGTAATCGTGCTGTTGGGATGCTTCAAGCTGGAATGGCACAAAATATCGTAGCAAGACACTTTGGAGTTCATCGAAACTCCATCCAGTCATTATGAAGACGTTTCCAACGATCTGGTAACACTCGGGAGCGACCACGTTCTGGGCGTCCTCGTGTGACGTCGCGTCGACAGGACAACCACATTAGACTTGTGCACCTGAGAAATCGTTTCCAGACAGCAAGTTTGACTGCTCGTAGCATTGCTGGACTTCGACCAATCAGTCCAAGAACTGTGCGTAATCGTCTGTGCGAGCACAACAGCAGACCAAGACGTCCATCAGTGAACCTAATACTGTTTCAACGTCATCATATCGCTAGACTAGCGTGGTGCAGACTACATCTGCGATTCAGAATACATGACTGGGCCAATATTCTGTTCACTGATGAATCCAGATTTCATTTGGATAGCAGTGACGGCCGTTGTAGAGTGTATCGTCGCGTTGGGGAGCGGTAACAGGACGCGTGTTGTGCAACGTCGACAATTCGGTGGATGTAGCGTCATGGTGTGGGGTGGAATAACACGTGGAAAGACCCCTCTACAAATTGTCAATGGAAATCTCACTGGCGTACGCTATCGAAACAAAATTATTCATCGTCATGTGATACCCATCATAGAGAGACAGCAAAATCGCATCACTCTGCAGCAAGACAACGCAAAGTCACATGTTGCACGTGCAGTCAGGGACTTTTTTGTTCAACAGAATCTCGATGTTTTGCCTTGACCAGCTGTTTTCCCCGATTTATCGCCGATTGAGCACGTCTGGGATGAAATGGAACGACGTCTATGCCGTTTACCAAATCAGCCATTTAGGTCAGGCTTTACCCAACATCTGGAACAACATCCCTCAAGCATTTCTGAACACTTTAGTGGCATCAATAAGGCGCCGTTGTCAAGCATGTGTGAATGCAAATGGTGGTCACAAGCGTTATTGACTTTGTTAACTCAAGTTCGAATACCAATTTCGAGTGTGCTGAAATTGACGTTATTCTTTTAAAATCGCTAATTAGTATTATAGTCATAGTCATATAATGCTTTAATTTTAATGATTTACGCCAAGATCTCCCATGTATGAGAGAAGTATGAAGATGGCGGTTTGTCAATAGAGTCACTTCTCAGAAAGCTGGGTCGCGTGTACTCCGCAAGTTACCTCTGGTGTGTCCAGGGGGTCCGTGTTTGCCCAACTATCTATTTTGCATTGCTTATATTGATTGAATAAATACTGTTTAACGGACCTCTCGAGAATCTTTCACTCATATGGAGACGTCACCAATGCCGGTGAATGGCTCCAAAATTTAGGCCTATGCTCGGCGCTTAGGGCCTTTGAGCAGGGAGGGATCTTTATCGTGCCACACCTGCTGTGACACGGGACCTCGGTTTTTACGGTCTCATCCGAAGGACCGCCCCATTTAGTCGCCTCTTATGACAAGCAAGGGGGTACTGAGGACCTATTCTAACCCGGATCCCCACGGGAAGCATTGCTTATAGGAGTTATGAGATTGATCACTGTTTGTTATCTTCGCCTTTCATTAGGTCACAACTTTACAGTATCTTCTTCGTATTAAAAAAAATCTGGGTACAAGTTTCTCAAGTTCATACCTTATATGAATATTTCATTCGAAAAAATTGACTAGTCACTAGGAAATATGGTGAATGTGATGGGATTTTTTTCTAAATACACAAAGACGTAAACGCAATTATGGATATCGTTCATATACCAAAAATCGTTCAAGACCAAATATGCACGATGTTATAATTGATTAACTTTTACCTTACATCAACAGACAACATTAAGTTCACATCATATTCTTTGGTCCATTCAGAATTTTGATTATGTTATTTGAAGAAGCAAAAGCTAGTCCATATTTGGATTCTTCAACAACATTATGAATGTTACCATCACAGGCTCTTTAAACCACTTTGGGTTATCGACCCGGGTGAGAATCCTTCCGAATCATATGCCGTCAATTCTTAAGACTGATATATACTAACGAAAGAATAGATGCTGTCAACATAAGCAACATTTCTTCGTCATAAAAAAAATTCTGTTTTCTATTCCAGCATATTTCAAGTTCAAGTCTACACCCTGTATTTTCTACAAATATATTTCTAGTATTGTGATTTTGTAATTTGAAAAAATACAATCATAAGATAACGTAATAAAGGACACATTTGAGCCTCTCTTTCTCCTATCTTGTGTCCTATCGATAATAACTACATGTAGACGAGTTGTTTATCATAGCGCCCAATGTTTAATTTTATTTCTGTTCATTCCTTAAAAACAAAGTTCAAATCATTTAACAACCTATCAATATCCAAGTAATTTACAAGCCTTGACTTGATTTCAGACAGGAGCAAAGGAAAAGATACCGATTGGAACACTTTGTACAAGATATTTCATGGATATGTTCAAGACCATTTGTTTTTATGTTTCTAAAACATAAAAGCAACTTCTATCAGTACTTTGATAATGTTTCTAAAATTACATTTGAAGCTATTTTGGAGAACATTCGGCATATTCCAGAACTACTAATTAAGAGAGGCAGGCGTCGGACGACCTCACATTTCACATGAACGAGAAATATGTTCATAGGACACGAATGCCCCGCCCAATGTGACATTTGTAATGCAATAAGAAAAAAAGTAGGGATTTATCGTTACCATCTCATGGCCTGATAATCTGCCCCATTCACAGTGGAAATAAGTTGAATTTTTCCATTTTGTGAGAAAAAATTGAAATACTGAACCCTTTTTTCATATAAAATTATGCAGATTAAGGATGACCATAGGCCCCGATTGAGAGGAAATCTTCATGTA
Source organism: Ostrea edulis (assembly GCF_947568905.1). Lineage (NCBI taxonomy): Eukaryota > Metazoa > Mollusca > Bivalvia > Ostreida > Ostreidae > Ostrea > Ostrea edulis. Next base: position 58,384,836 of record NC_079169.1, on the reverse strand, counting down.
AAAACTTTATTGCTTTTCAATGGAGAGAGAAAAGTTGCTGTACACTTTTTCATTCACCTTATCAATAAATTAGAAGAGAAATGCATTGCTTTCTCAATAGGGGATACACTTTGTTGTGTTAGCACCAGGGTATAACAATTAATGAAATTAGTCTGGTGTGGTGATAGCTATTTATACAGAAAGGTGAAGATAACGAACAGTGATCAATCTCATAACTTCTATAAGCAATACAAAATAGATAGTTGGGCAAACACGGACCCCTGGACACACCAGAGGTGGGGCCAGGTGCCTAGGAGGAGTAAATTTGAGTTCTGTTCGAGTCATGTCACAATGTAGACAAAATAAAAACCACATTTGAAACACCATTTTCTATTGTTACTTACTCTACAAGCTTTACAGTTGTTGACAAGTCATATCACAATTAAAAAGAACACCTTTCAAATATTTTCACTTATCAATCTAATGCATTATTTTTTATAGCAAAGTGAAGTGTTCTAATTCAAAAATGTCATGTGTTTTAAAAATGTTTGTTTTATCTTTAAATGTTTTGACTAAAGTGTCATCCATTCATTTCACTAAATATTATTCAAATTTACCAAAATTTCCCTTTTGTATTGGTTAAATGATGCTTAGCTATCAATAGAAAGGTTTTCTTTATTCAAATTTACTTCTAACAAAAGGGAAAATATCATACTCACATGAAATGCAGATCCTCATTTATATACATGGATAACACAAACGGCCATGATAAACACTGTACGTCCTGGCCATATTCAGAAAGGGACAACAATTCCTCATTAATTGCTTTGAATCTAAGCTAACCACCATATAGTGTGGTCAAGGTCACAGAGAAGGTAAAACAAGAATACCACACCTGAATAACTACCACTAATATATATCATATTTAAATATTGTCAATAGTTGCTTTGAAACTTAGACATCAAATTGGGAAAAGTAATGTCAAGGTCATAGGAAACATCAAGGTAAAAAATATTGATACAGTTGAATAAATGTAATCAATTTGTGTCAGTATATAATGTTTAATAAAAATATCTTTAATAGTTTCTTTAAAACTGAGCTAAATGCAGAGTGTGACAAAAGGACGGACCATACAGGAATTGAGGAAATCTTACTATGGATGAAACTAAGTTCAATCAGGTACCAGAGTAATCAATGAAAATTCATTTGGCATATTGAAAGGAATGTTTTGGCGATTCCAATTTGTAGAAAAGAATGGCATTGCATATGTTGTCAAGGCTGTCATCACAGCTTACATCCTACATAACATATGCATCATGAACCAGGATGAACTTTATGAGCATTTTTACAATGACCCTTAGGAGTTTCCATTAATTAATCCATTATTTGGGTAACGGTAATACGCCCGTGAAAAATGCTTACATTAAAGCTGACATGAATTAATAAATACGTACACCTTTTTCATCTTATCCGCCATATTTCTTTCAGGTAGCCTACTTTACTCTACCCGTATATACCCCAAATGTGATTGTCACACCTGAGTGATTTTTCTAGGTGGACAGTGCACATCTCCGATAGTAATATATAGGGAATGAGAAACAAATAAAATAACATTTTAAAACATTATGCTTTGCTCAAAATTACAACATATTGATTGTATACTAATGCAACATTCTGGAAGTTTAGATAAGTTAGACAAAAATGCAAAAAAAAAAAAAAAATAATAAAATAAAAAAAAAAAAAATTCTTGCATACTTGTAAGTGCATGCAAGTATTTGCATTTTCTAATAAAATAAATGCGGATAAATCATTTGCCAGTTACATACTGATAGAATGGAATAGGCAAAGAGCATAAAATATATTATTTATATCAATTCTTGCAAAATAAAGGTGCATGCCATATGCATAATATGCAATGCACAAGGTATAATCGCCAAAAAAAGTATCAAATACGGGCGTCTATTCAACAGGTATCGGAGACGTTCACTTACCGAAAATATTAGATTCTCTTTATTCTGATAAATCCACGAAACAAAATGATAAACTCCATTTGTATCTCGTTAGAACTTTACAACACGTTCTCATTCCATTATACAGACTGCGACACACTTCACCCGTGCCAAACAGTGTGTCTTCAATCAGGGGAGATGTCAGAGTCGAAAAATTTTCCTGTATTGAATGCTTGTCTGGTCGAGGTTTTGCAGTTTATAGAAATGGGGAATCTAATATCTGGTTGGATATATTGCGTGCACAATTCAAAATTTCTCGATGATCATATACAAACTTGGATATACAAATAAGGGAATAATGATCGAAAATATACATCTGTGTGTAAATGCGTGTATTACATTTGCAATCCATAATAAACAGTTCATTACACAAAGACACATATGAAAGGAAATTTATAAACGAAAATATAGTTTTGTTGTCTCTTTTGGAACCACATACTTATTTACGGTCTCTGTATTATTAGTTACCTAGTCATTTAGTGACCTGGTACGGGATGACACCAGGTCACTAAGTTTTATACCGGGCGAGGCGTAGCCGAACCCGGTATAAAACTTAGTGACCTGGTGTCATCCCGTACCAGGTCACTAAATGACTAGGTAACGAATTTACCCCACCGATGACCTATTTTGATAATATGCATGAGGCTATTGCATACCAGAACTACAGACAACACCATACCATAAATATTCCTTATTCAAAGACGACTGTATTTAAACGAGCTTTTGTGGTCAGACAAAATCATACCATAATTTTTTCCCTGCATTGCACATGTTGCATAGAGAGCTGGGTTTAATTCCAGGCTATTGAGAGGAAATACAATCCTATAACCTAGTCAATTCATTTATGTACTTCATGTCACATCCTTTTTGAAGGAAGAATACAAAATTCAAATATAACAATTTAATAAGAACACTAACAGATATAAATATAACATCATTAAACAGATATCACAGTCTATTCAAATTGATATGAACGTGATGAACACAGAACTGGCAAAACATGGCACAAATCACTACAATTTTCAGTTATTATTTTGATATGTTTATGCTGAAGTTGATTGTCCCTATTGTGCATCCGTGGAAAGCTGGCATAATTTGCCTGGTCTGGACACTCGAAAACCTGGTTTCTGTTTGAGATTGTAGAGTATGATCACAGTTAAAGTCACCAAAGAGATCCGAAATGTTGATTCCCTGCAATTCGGCAACCGCTTCATGATCACCATGTTCCTGAGGTAATGTCACCAGGCTAGTGTCTCCAACAGATTCGGGTGGAGGTAGAGCAAGTGTTGCAGTGCTCGGTAAAGCAGCGACAGTTTTAAAACTCTGCGGTGCAAGACTCTGCCCCATTGCCTGTCCCATGGCGATTTTTTCCTCGGTATCGGTTCGTTGGTAGACTGTTAGAGACTGCACTGATTTATGTCCAGTCACGGCCATTATTTGTGATGGACTAAACAAACATTTGGTTAAAATTGTAGCACCAGTGGCCCTTATTGAATGGTTGGTATAGATTTGTGACAGATTTGTGTCCTGGCTTAGTTTTGACATGAATGATGCTAGTTTTTTCTCACCTAATCGCACGTTACAGTACCAAGTTTCATCATCATCGTCAAACGAATCCCTTGGTCTCTGCCATAAACTTGAGCAACTGGGATGGAGTTTGCCAATATACTTTTCAAAAGATCTTACCGGACAGAATGGAGATCCCGGGGATTCTGGCATCACACCGGAGGTGGTTTCCCTGTCGTTACCTCTATGGTTTTTAGTTAATTCGTCTGTACATTTCGCCACATATTTCAGTCCTGATTTTGGTTCCTGCATGACCTCAAACGTTGATTTTGACATAATATGCATGTTCTCTACAGATCTCCGGCAAAAGTATAGCCTTACATCAAATTGAACTTTATTCAAAAGTCCGTACGGTGTTTGGGGATTCATTTGCTTCGACTCGTACAGTTTTTGACGGTCACTCTCGTTAATAACAGGATGATGTTGTACACTCCCTTTCCCTATCCGTTTTAGCTCAGCCAGGGCAGCCTTGAATGACACATTTGCATCGCGAAATTCGTCATCTTTTATAATATCAAATTTCCTATTATATGGGGGGTCCCGCAAGTACCTGTTGATCGCATGCCTCATGTTTTCAAACGTTGTGGCCTTGTAAAATTCACCATCCTGTTTTCGTGCATTCATGTAGAAATGGCAAAGCACTTCGTTCAAGCGAACGGCATCGAATTCTTCGAAATTTTGATTTTGATTGAGTTCTCCTAAATAGGCCTTTAACAAACGAGCTGCCTTCTGATTGCTTCGAATAGTTTCTTTGGAGTTAATCAGTAATTTCTTTTTTTCGATCTCGTCTGCTGCCAAACTTGCAAACCGTTTTGCCGCCATTGTTGTTGACAAATGCAACAAGAAAGATAACTCGCAAGGACGCCTGGTATAAATTTTGACGGTGACCTGGGATAGAATATCCCACGTCTTCACGTGACCGTAATGAGCCAATCACTATTCAGGATCCCCGCGCTAACTTGTCAGAGGTGGGGTAAGTCCATATTCATTGAGAGAGAGAGAGAGAGAGAGAGAGAGAGAGAGAGAGAGAGAGAGAGAGAGAGAGCGTCCTACTTCGATTTATACTATATCATTTCACAGAAGGAAAGAAAATTTATCACTTATATAAATGTAAGCTTTCAAGCATTAAAAATTTCCAGCTATTTAAAAATTTGTGATTGACAATATATTGGAAACTTACAGGAGTTGATGCTTATACAGTGGTGTCGCCAATTCCGGGTCGTCGCCAGTTCCGGGTCATTCGAGTGAATATCTTTTCATAAATATTTTTTAAAAGCACAAAAAATTAGAATCACGGTATGGTCATGAAGATTGGGTTTTTGTGTCTATAATAAGCACAAGAAAATGAGAATTTACCCTTAACGTGGCCTCTCACAGACGAGAAAACGAAACAAGCGTTTTCATGATGGAGATTTTCGCGCCGCTTTTGACAGCTACTTTCGTTTTGTAACAACCAGCGTGGTCGAAGAAAAGGTATGAGGTAAGCATTGATAGTTGCAAAGTATGATACATACAGTCTGTTATAAATCAGGAATCACTCGAAACGATCCATGTTCAAATGAATCTACACTGAACTCTAAATTAATGGCTAGTAGAGTCTCTAATTCCGGATCACTCGCTAAAAAAATGTGACGTAGGGAAAATGTCAAAATTTGCTATTCAAAACAAATTAACAGTCACGATTTTTGTTCAACTGTTTGGACATTAATCACAAATAAATACAGATATTTTTAATCTGACTTGTGAAAGAAATATCTTGTTTAAAAAAACGTTATTTCTCTTAATCTTATGTTAACTTTTTAGACTATATTTTCTTCATATATTTAGATATGGGTCCAAAGAAATCGGATACCAAACGTGGATTGAGCAACACACCGACTCAGCAATCAGCCAAAAAAATTTGCAAGAAATATGGGAAACGAATGACTCCACAGAAAAGACAAAGAGTTCGCAGAGCTTTATATGATGTAAGTGCTAACAAATCATCAATACGGCAAGCAGCAGAAGAAAATGAATTGCCGTATTCTTTCTTGCAAAGAAGGGTGTCAGGTAAAGTTTCACAGTTTAGCATTAATGGACCACCTACTGTATTTTCTGAGGCAGAAGAGCTTGCCATGGCCAATTGGTTGTCGGAAATGTCACAAAGAGGAATGGGTCTAAAAATGTGTGAATTTCTCGACTTTGTTCAGTCAGTTGTTAAGAAAGAAAAGAGACAGACTCCATTCAAAAATGGTAGGCCTGGTAAGAAGTGGTACTATTCATTCTTAAAAAGAAATTCAAACATTATCAGCTCAAGAGTGGAAACTTCCTTAGAGTTGAAGAGATCCCAACTAACAAAGGACAAACTAGATCCATGGTATACACGATTTAGGGAATTCCTTCAAAATAAAGACCTTCTGAATCAGCCTGGAAGAATCTACAATGCAGATGAGACTGGATTTAACATGGGAGGCAACAAGTCAAAAGTAATTGGCCCTACTAGGAGAGACTTAAATGTTCCTCATATTTCATGTGGAAAGCAGCGCCTAACTGTTATGTTTTGTGGAAATGCGGCAGGTCAGATGATCCCACCATACTTTGTATATCCCGAACCAAAACCAAAAGGATATAATCCTCTAAATGGGTCTCTTGAAGGTTCCCAGATAGCGTACACACCGAAAGGTTGGATGGACAAGACTACATTTGCACAATTCATGGACCACTTCAACAAATATGCTGGCAATGAACGCCCTGTTGTTCTCCTATTTGATAGTGTTAGCAGCCATGTTGATCATGAGGTGTTCATGAAGGCCAAATCTCAGGGTATAGAACTATACAGAATTGTTCCCAATGCAACTCATCTCATGCAGCCTTTAGACAAAGGTGTTTTTGGCCCACTTAAAACTAAATGGCATATGACAGCAAGGAAATACACACGTGAAAACCCAGGGAAATGTATCGGAAAATAGAATTTTGCAGAGAAATTGAAGGAGGCTTTTTTACAGTTCTATAAACCATTAACAGTCATAAATGCTTTCAAATCATCAGGCATATATCCTGTAGACAGCACTGTTGTCACAAAAGACATGTTGAAACCATCATTGCCCTACTTAGAGGATCCATCAAACCCTGAAATTGAGAAAGAAAATGAAACCATACCTCAGGAGAAACTTGGCACAGAAAAGCAAGAAATGGCCAAAGGTGCACTTGAAGTATTTGAAAGTAGTCTAAGCACTCCTACTCGCCAACGCTATTCTCAAAGAATACAAGAAGGATATGATGTTGAAGGAGTATCTCCCTGTTTTGATGTGTACAAGAAACTTCACGGAAAAGCATACCCGTTGTCATCACATACAGATACAGGAGGCACCAGAGCTGCATCGGGATTAGATATCCTGGCACAAGTAGCTGCTCAACAGACCACCAATATGGAATCTGAAGATGTCGCATCTCAAGACTTCTGCATGCCTCCACTAACTGAGAAGACAGTTGGTGCTGAATTTTCCCCAATATTAGAGCAAAGTTTGGTGTTTCCAAGGGCAACAGGAAGCTCAAAACCAAAGCGTAAAATACTCATTGACTCTTTGCCGGATAATTTAACATCACCAGAAAGCATTAGGCAATTCTCCTTAAGAGAATTAGAGAAAATAAAAGCCTTTTCTGACAAGGAAAAAAAAGCCAAACAGAAGTATCTGAAGAAAAAGTCTTCCAGTCAGGAAAAGAAAAAGGTACGTGTGCCTAGAGGAAAAAAGAGAAATCCTTTGAAAGGGAAATCTAAAGCAACAGAAAAATCAAAACGTGATAGCAGTGAGGAAGATGTCGATTTCGACCAAGAAAGGACAATGGAATTATCACGATGCCAGGCTTGTCACAGCACAGAACAGGATGATGAAGCTATTGGGATTGAACGATTGTGGATTCAGTGTGACTCATGTGATAGTTGGATGCATACTGACTGTTTAGCTGCAGAGATTGACTTTGAAAATACTTTTGTTTGCCCAAGATGTTCAAAGTGAATCAGTGATAGGCATGCTTATACATATGTACATATTGCAATAAGTTAAAACAAATTGCTAGCTCCTGACCTTGTTACTAAGTTATTATTGAATAAGATTTTAACTTTTTCTGTGATTTTAAAAGTTATTTAAATTTCTGTTTTGATGATTTTTCCACCCGTTTTTTGATATTTGTTTTGATATTCTCCATTTTTTTTTTCAGGCCACTGAGGAATCTCCACAGGGAAGTGTTCAGGATCTAAAACATGCAGTTGTTGAAATGGAGAGCTCAGGCAAAATAGTGATAGACAAATGTGTGATAAAAGGATATCATGCTTTCAAAATACGCCCCCCATATGTTACGCCTATGCCCTTATTACCTGTTGACAGAGAATATTCAAATACAAAGGATGAAAATGCGTGTTTAGTGTGGCTTCCGCCATTAAGTAGTTTTTCGAGTGATATTCATGACCTGGTAACAGATGAGAAACGTCAATTGAAGTTAAGTGATGTTGCAGGATTACCCATAGGACATGTCCCAAAATGCTTGTCCAAGTTCTTTTGTACCATACTAGATGACGGGGGAGAGATAACAGCTGAGCCCACTGGACCACCAGTGCCAAGCTTCCCACCTTGGCCTGCACCCAGTGAGGAGGGGGGTGGGATAGTGATTCCATGCAAATTCAATTTAACACATATGAAAGATTTCAATTCTTGTTTTGAAGACTTAAAAAAATGTTTGCTGAAATGTCCAGAGGGAAGAGACCTAAAACTGTATTGTCAGTAATTTTGTTTTTCAGTTGGGCAATTGTAGTGTACTGTACAAGATTTCCAGGTAGATCTCTAGTCAGTTTATTTTCTTTATTCATATACACAATTTATTTTGTTTAGAGTATACAGGATACATTACATAGTCAAGGTATACATAAAAGCTGTTTTTCTTTTTAATTTATGTATGTTTATTATTTACTTTTTATTTCTAAGTGCAACTGGTTGTTATATACAATAAAACTGTTGATTTCCGAACTTGTCCGTTATTTCCACAATTCTGCGTTATTTACTCTATGGTTCTTAACAACGGAAATCGTGCTTCGAGACTTTCCCTCACTTAGGGAAGTCTTAGAAGTCACATGACCCGGAAATGGTGAAAATGATTCGTAAATGGAGAAGCAAGGCCGTGTTGAAATATCTCCACAAATATTGGTTCACAAAATCTATTTTGAAAAACATGATAACGGTTGGACACCTTACAAGATGTACTTTTGAATGATATCTTTCACAAAACGTAATTCAAGCGGTCTTGCATATAATCAACGAAACAACGTTGCGTGACCCGGAATGGGCGACTTCACTGTAATTGAATTCATTACAAATTTAAAAAAAATATTAGTTTGAACTGTGCATGTAGAAAATACTGACTTTGTATGTTAGAATAACGGGAAAAAAGTAAATTGTCAAAAAAAGTGGGGAAAGCAGACCAGCCTTCCTGCCCACCTCAACCCCCTGTTTTTGTGCTTGAAACAACATATCAATTCGTGTCGAAAGAAAGGTGCATATCTACATTTCATTAAATTCCAAAGGAGCTCGAATTTATGTGTTCCCCTATTAATTATCTTGTATTCAAGATTCGTTCCCGAATTTAGAATCATGCTTTCAGTCAGAGCAGAAATGAATTCATGTTGAAGTATATCTAGTTTGAATGCAAATGTTGGGTTCCTTCTTTTAATTTCATCAGACTCATTAGAAACCCCTCTCCCAAACTATGCAGCTTTGTTTTTATTGATATCTAAATCGGTATAAATGAATCCGGATATAAATTATATAATGTTTTTTCGTGATCATATAGATATTGATACTGATAATGAAAAAAGAAAATGTTTATACTCTTGCCTTCTGCATATCCTACTAATGCATTACAGTATATTGACATTGTATCATATCAAATAAAAGCTCAACACGAATTTTACTGATTTATGCATACTAACATCTTATCGAATACATTTGAATTTGAAATTTCTACGTACAGCGGTATGGCCATTGCGCCAGATCTACGAAATGAAAATATTTATGAATAAATTACACTCAAGCCTCAAAGTAATCATTATGGCATGTTACAGAAACGTTAAAACACACAAATGCTATAGTCCTGCAATGCATGCATGAGATTTTTCTGAATACATGTATTTATGTATTCATGAATGAAGTTCCTACGCTTGAAAATATCTTGGTCTTTATGCATTTTGTTTTGTGATTTTGGTTTACCATTCCTTACACTGTGTAAATGAAGGAAAACTTGGTAAAGGGTGCAATTCTACATGCACCATACAATTAGTATACATGCATGTGTTGCAAAACAAAATGTACATGTAATAACCAGACATGTATTGTCATTTTTCATGGGGGGGGGGGGGGGGGTACAACAGGGGAAAATTGGATTCTTCAAAATTTCTTGCCATTCAAAATAATAATTAAAAAAGATGAACGAAAACAGCAACAAAATAAAACAAAACACCCAAACAAACCAAGATGTTTTGTCCGATGTTCAAAGTCCTAATGTGGGGTGAAGGGTTAAAGAGTCTTTTACTTTGACTACCTCAATAATTTCCTCCTTTTCTTCAATCGTTGGGGGTCGGATGGGGTGGTTAGAGTCCTCTACTATGAGTGCCTCATATCTTCATTTTTTTAATTGGTGGTGGTGTGTGTCTTCTACTATTATATCAGAACTTTCAAGCTGGGGTAAGTGGGGGAGGGGTTGTCACTCAATGTATCTTTTATTTGCATTACAAAGTAACAAAAAATGGATATTGTTATTAAAGGTGGGTGACAGACACTCTTGTCTTCTCCCCTTGATGTTTGATAACGACGCATAATATGATAAACTCGATTATTACATTTTGCATTAGTACAATTTGCGTCGAGTTAGACGCAGAATGTAATAACGCAAAATGGCATAGATATATAAGATCTATTGAGCGCCAAATTAGCATAAAATGAAGTAATTGAAAATAACCTTATTTAAAAATATGTTTAATTTTTAATTAATGCGTGCTTTAAATGAATCAAATAAATCTGTATTATGAATTCATGAGAGCAATATTGAGTTACTAGTACTGTTCTCTTTTTATTGAATTAACGATACCATTTGTCTTAATAAGAGCACGATTATTACAAGATCATCGGTTCTCTCTCTCTCTCTCTCGTCGTTATCTCTCTCTCTCTCTCTCTCTCTCTCTCTCTCTCTCTCTCTCTCTCATCCCATACACTCGTACAGTGTTGTATATGCAAATTTATGTACCTAAACGTTTTCCTGATTTATAAATCTGCAATACTCTGACCAGTAAATCATATGGTATAAGGATTCATGCACAATACAGGGTAAATATTATACTCTGATACTTCCCCTGATTGAAGATAGCTGATCGGCACGGGCTAAGTGTGTCGCAGTCTGTACAATGGACAATATTGTTTACTGTTGGAAATGCAAATGGAGTTTATCGTTTTGTTTCATGGATTATGCAAATAAAGGGAGTTTTACTACTACTTAGAGTATTTTCGACAAGTGTACACGTACATCTGCGGTCCTTTACAGATATTACGAGTAGGCCCAGGTAAATAGTCGTCCGCATTCGATGCGTTTTCATGGCGAGCATACATGCCATTTTTATAAGTACAGTAGTATTTATGTCTTTGCCTTTTACTTGAAGTAATTGTGAATGGTATAGATTGTATACTCTTTGCTTATTCCATTTTATCAATAGATAAAAGATGAAATATTTCTCCGCATTTTTGTATAGTTTTGACATATTTACTGCAATGTACGCACGTTCACGTAAAGAAAAGGCATTCTATATATATATATCCAAATATATATATTTAGAATGATTTACTACTGTACGATATGTTTATTATAATTTTGAGCACTGCGTGGTGTTCCAAAACGTGATTTCATTTCTTCTTGATGTCTTATAAATTAGTATCGGAGATGTACGTGTTACCTGTCGAAACTACCCGCACAGGTAAATCGAAGACACTGATATGAAGTGAAGCGTAGCAAAGCTCGTCCCCTTATATACCATGCGAACCCCGAAACATATAACAATAGAAATTCCAACTAATATGGCGGATTAGCAGAGAAATATGGCGGACATATAGAATTATACTATATTTATTAATTCATGTCAGCTTTAAAGGCAACGAACAGTGATCAATCTAATATCTCCTACGAGCAATACAAAATAGAGATTGGGCAAACACGGACCTCAGGATATACCAGAGGTGGGATCAGGTGCCTTGGGGGATTAAGCATCCCCTATCGCCCGGTAATACCTGCCATGAGCCCTATATTATGATCAGGTAAACGGAGTTATCCGCAGTCAAAATCAGTGTGCCAACAACGGCCTAACAATTGGTATGAAACACGTCAGACAGCATTTGACCCAATAATAGGTTCTAGCGGCAAACTAGATAATTATCTAAAACGACCATAGAATTTGCGAAATGCTGACTTTAAACGAGACTATTGAAACCCCTGCATCATCACCTTGTTTGTCAGTAGCCTGCCTCGATTTTAAAACTGATCATACGCAGACGAAGTGTATTGAATCAGTTGAGATACATATGCAGGTGATAATGGAATATTGCTACAAAAATATGGAAAGTTGATGATGGAGAAGCTAAAATCATCCCGTTTGTCATAAAGTTGAATTGTTAGTTTGCTGTTAGCATATATGTTCAATAAAATATCTAAAAAAAAATATAAAAAAATAAGCAGATGTAGAAAACTATGTTGTCTTTTATCTCGAATTATGAATGAAAATTATTATTGTTAATAGATAAAATATCGTCGATATATCTAAATGTCGAATTGACGTCTACAGCAAATGTCTTCTCACGTAGAAGTTTTTAAAAATAAATTTATTTTTTAAAATAAATTCTGCTTCATATGAATATAAAAACAAGTCAGCTAACAAAGGGACACAACTTGTGCCATGATAATTCCAAAAGACTGTTGGAAAACCTAATCATCAACGACCACAAAGATATTGTCAATGAGGAACTCCAGTATATTTTTATTTCAACTAGAGTACTTGTGCGTGGAATCAGAATAGTGATTAACAAAGAAATTTTTTGGATGACCGATCACTAAATATGAATATTTGTGGTTTCCATTTTCTGTAGAAGCAACTGTCAAAATGTCTAGTCATAAGCGTTCAATTTTATCTGCGGGGAGGTTTTTTCTAATCGACATCACTGTCGTCACTGCCATCATCACTACTGTTACTACTATCTTCACTAACATCATTGTCATCACTTTCGTAGACAAAGGTATCGAGGGAAACATCAACTCCTAGTATTCTCAACAGAAAATTTACTAATTGTCTTCTTGATTTTTGTTCAATATTTCCATCGTCTTCAAGAAATATGTTGATATCAGGGAGAAAAAACCTTGGTAGACAGCGAGTCTTGTTGAACGTTAACAGTTTCTTCAAAACTAAAATTGTTATCTCTCGTACACTCAAACTGGTTTTGAAAACGTCTGGATTTTTAGCATTCCAACCTAGATCCCTCAACACATAAAAGACACAGTTTTTAAGCATGTAGCTTGTTAAGTCATCTTCCTGACAAAACTTTGTAAGTAACTTAGCTAAGGCATAGCTCTCGCGGACTACTACTGGAAGTGATCGCATCAGACAGATTTCGGCCGGTGCTGTGGAGACAGACAGGTCGGTTACAAGAGGCTGCATATGATTAATGCTGCCCACGATTGTCTCCTTCATGGAATCAGACGTAAATCTTTCGAGATCGTCTTTAGTATCAAGCATTAGAAGACATCCGGCATCATGGATCTCACGTGACATCAGTGGTAAAGACCAGGGATCTATGGGCCACCACGCTTTATTTCTAATGACGGGAACCATGTCGAGTTTGATTCGAAGTTGTTTGTGTCGACATCCCATCCATATCAAATGTGACATAAAGACTGTCGTATCCATTTCCTTCTTCAGTAAAGGCATTTCAAAAACGTAACTCAAATTTCTAAATTTCAAATTCTCCCAGACAGATGTATCGTACATTGCTTTTGTCAGATATTTGTGTAAATGCATGAAAACAGTTGGAGTTGTAAACACACCTTCTTCGTCAAAATACTCTAAAAATCTGTGATTTTCAGCGACTTTCAACTTTAAAGCAGCATTCTGGTCATTTCCAGCACGTTTTCTCATAACAATCTCCGTTATTTCACTGAAGGCGTCTAGGCAGAGCAGGAAATCAAATTCATCTGGCGGACCTACTTTTGTTCCCTCAGATGTACTGCCAGATTGTAGCAATGCAATTCGAAATCTTGAATCGTATTCTTCAACTTTGCTGCAGAGTAGTTTGACGAAAGAGTGGATAGTATCTATGATTAATTTGTCTTCGTCGGACACCAGAGCTTGTCTATACTTCTGCTGAAGAAGTCTATCTACAAATTCATCTGCATTCATATGAATGGGTTTCATGCGCCGAAGTCCTAGGACATCGTTGATAAAATCCTGATCAATATTGTAGAGAACTTCTGATTCTTCACTTTTCAAAATTATTTTTTCTGTTGTAAAATTTAAATGTCTCCTTGCGGTGTCTAATGGAGTGTCTCCCAATTTATCCTTGATGTCTGTTTTCGCACTTTTTTCAATTAGCCAATTTGAGAACTTTTCTTCGTCGTGATATGCAGCATAATGAAGAGCAGACGCACCAAACTCATCTCTCGCATTGACGTTTGGGAAACTATCTGATATTTCATTTAGTGTATAGTAGCAATCGGGATCACAATCACTGATATTCATCAATGGAGTTGAAAGCCATTTGTCTTGGGAGTTGAAGACAACCTTTGCTATTTTTTTTAAACTACGAAGAGATTTAATTTTTTCAGAGGAAAGATTTCCTTCGTTTGTTCTCACCAAATGTGCAGCCGTTTGCTGAAAAACATTTTTAGAATCTCCTCTGTTGCCTGTTTTTACGAGCATTTTCAACAGGTCAGGAGACGTTGCCTTTGGTGTGCAAGCGATTGCAATATGAATTGGGTGATTTCCCAGGTTATCCGGTTTTGTTGCACAGTCTGCAAAACTGGTCATCTTCCTTAAAATGTCAACGGCGTTTACTTTTCGATATTTATCAAAATGACTGATAATAAGATGAAATGGTGTCGCACCATTATCATTTTGCTGTTGCAGCAATGATTTCAGTATATCCAAAGATAAGTTTGGTATTTTTTTATTGACGATATCTTCGAGAAGAGAGAATTTCTCTTTGAAGTGTTCCGACCTGGCTATACCGTTATTGAGACTTTGGACAAATGTGTGCAGAAAATTTTCGCCATCATTGTTGACAATCAACTTATCAACCCTATGACACGATTCCAACAAATACCTTAAAACGCTTGGGGACGTGCGATATCTACAAGCCAGGTGCAGAACCGTGTATCCATACTTCGTCCTCTGGTTCACATCAATGCCCATATTTAAAAGAATTTCTATTATTCTTCGCCAGTCGTCGTGCGGGAGAGTCAAGATATTGTAAATGTAACAGTGAAGAACATTGAATCCATTTATATCCTGGAGTTTGGGATTGGCTATCGGTATCGCAAGCAACATTTCAAGCAGAGGGGTGTTGAATTTCATAGCTGAGTAATGAAGTGGTGTTTGTAGCCATATGTTTGGAGCATTGACGACGGTGGCTGGTCCCACATTAAACCATATTCGTACGATATCACCACGATTCTCTTCAATTGCTTTGTGGAGCATGCTGTTTCTACTGAATGAAGATGGTCCTAATTCTGTGATTGTGTCATTCATTTTTTCCCAGGGGGTAATGCCAATAATCTAAAAGACACAATATTGCATCATAGATATATCAATTAGCATTGTTTGGCATATATTATGCTTTTTATAAGCACGAGCAACTAATATACTAAAACAAATTAACCTGCATTTGTGTGTATTTTTGACCTAGGTGTAAAACAGAAAGGTCTGTAACTATCTCGGAACAATTTCAAAACTCAGAACTATCCGTTGTAGAAACCATGTATTTATATTGCAACTTTTTCTGCGCACGTTTTAGTGTAATCAGTAGTTTTACACAGACGCCTCAAGAATTCATATAAAATCATTTCTAACGTATTTCACCAGTACACTTTTGTCTAAACATCTCCAAACATTCATTAAAGCTCTGTTGGAACTGAAAACTCACATCTTTAATTGAGTTGACCTGGTTACTTAAACATATCCCCGTAGGGATCCAGAAGTGAAAAAAAGTTCTCGGTACCCCCTTGCCTGTTTGTAAGAGGTGACTAAATGGGGACAACCAGTCTGCCGTGGGTTACAACCAACTGGGGTGGGAAAATGAGTCCTGGTGATTGAGATCTACTGGAGTTTATAGGCCAACCGGTGAGGCCTCTCTTGTTAAGTCTAAATTTTTGTACTCTCTCGATGTTCGTCTTGCTGGACATCCGCTTGACTTGACATCGTCCATGTTGTCAAATCTTTGACGAAAGTTTCGCATACAAAGTAACATTAGGAACAGAAGTCTGTTAAATTGTCATAGTCTGGCGCTCTTCTGTTTGAAGTTGCCAAAAGGTCGAAGTATTGGACAAATCCACAATGAACCCTACCATACTTCAAGGTTTTCTGTTTGACAGAGAACATGACATTGATGGTATTCCTGTTGAACACATACAAGAGGAATTGTCTTATCAGGGCCAAACAACTGCAATGGACATGGAACTGAGATGGCAAGAATTGCCAGAAAGAACCCCTTTTTTCAAAAGTACAAGGGCAATTATATATTATCTTTCAAAAACTGTCTAATTTGGCAGAAGGAAATATATATACAGAACAAAGGATCACTTATAATAAAGCAAATGTGTTCGTACCAACTTCCAGTCATACGAAAGGTGAAGATAACGAACAGTGGTCAATCTCATAAATCCCACAAGCAATGCCAAAAAGATAGTTGGGCAAACACAGACCCCTGGACATACCAGAGGTTGGATCAGGTGTCTAGGAGGAGTAAGCATTCCCTGTCGACCGGTCACACCCGCCGTGAGCCCTTTATCTTAATCAGGTAAACGGAGTTATCCGTAGTCAAAATCAGTGTGCCACGAATAGTCTAACAATTGGTATGAAACACGTCAGACAGTATTTGACCCAATGATAGGTTGTATTGGCAAACTAGATCGTTATAACGACCATAGAATTTGCGAAATGCTTACTTTAAACGAGACTGTTGAAACCCCTGTACCATCAACTTGTTTGTCAGTAGCTTGCCTCGATTTAAAAACTGACCATACGCAGAACAAGCTCTTGTCTATTGAATCTGTTGAGATATAAACATATGCATCAATAGTTAAAGACACTTGATACCCAAAAAATGGATGCATGGGTTGATATAATTTTTGGTTTCGTACACACACCCCCAAATTCCAAGATATCTATGGGCGGCATCACTAACATGAGTCACCCTGGTTCTGCCGGTGCAGCTGTTGTGATTTTCAAAAGATTTTTTATATCAGTCTATTCGCATGAAAATGTTTGACCCACAATTGCGGCGCCAACCTAGCCCCAAAGGATCACAATATAACTGAAAATGAATTCACAGAGATGCCTCAACACCAATATGACTGACATAATATTGCTGTTCTGGATAAGACCAACGTCACAAGGTCATAGATCATGACATGATACGAAACACCTTGCCATAAGAAATATAAATACAAACCATGAAAGTTCAATCTTAAATAGTTCAAGATCAAATTGGTAAGAGTTTTACTACAAATAGGTTTAATATCCAGGTCAAGGTCACACCCTAAAGTATAACAAGGTCCTGCTAAAAATAATCTATATAAAGATATGAAAACCTTACCTTAAATAGTTCAGGAGATATTGAATAGTCTTAGATGAGGTTTTTAAAGGAAGATCAATATCCAAGTTACCATAAAGAATATATATACAAACAAGAGGCCCACAGGCCTTATTGGTCACCTGAGTACTAGTGAAAAAATATCACTACTCTCAAGGGCTATAAAATCTAGAAGAAAAAATCCTGCTCTGAATATCTAAGCTAAATTCGAATGTTCAGCAACAGTATAAAACAAGATGTGTTCTTAAAACTTCAATGCCCTCAAACGTGCACACACACTGATGAAAGACTTTACATACTATAATATGTGTATTTACTATTAACATTAAAAGATATGAATAATTTGGACCCATCCTAGAGTCAAACATTGGGGTGTAAAATTCACCATTTTTTGTACATCCTTTTCTGCTTTTCCTGACTATGCATTTAGATTTTATACAGTGTCATCAAACTTAAATACGTCCGACAAATCATTATCATAATTTTGACACCACCCTGAAACCAAACCGTTACCCCTAGGATCATGCAATTTACAATTTTGGTAACGGACTACCTACATGTACTCCTTCTAAACATCCTTTTAGTTTCAATTTAGTAGCAATAGCACTAAATTGCTATTGATACTAAATTGAAACTAAATGGATATTTAGAAGGAAATTTAGTATCAATAGCACTAATCCCGTGGGGATCCGGGTTAGAATAGGTCCTCAGTACCCCTTGCTTGTCATAAGAGGCGACTAAATGGGGCGGTCCTTCGGATGAGACCGCAAAAACCGAGGTCCCGTCAAAGCAGGTGTGGTACGATAAAGATCCCTCCTTGCCCAAAGGCCGTAAGCTCCGAGCATAGGCCTAAATTTTGCAGCCCTTCACCGGTCATGGTGACGTCTCCATATGAGTGAAACATTCTCGAGTGGGACGTTAAACAATATAAAATCAACCAATAGCACTAAAGATGTTAATTAAATGGTTTATACATAAACACTATACACTAAGTTTGGCCCCGCCCTGGGATCAGAACCCCCAACCCGGGGATCATGAAATTTACAATTTTGGTATAGGCCTTCCGGTTCTTCATCGCTATGCATTTAGGTTATCTTAAACATGTGCAGTTCTAGAGAAGAAGATTTTTGAAAATTGGTCAATTTAAAGCATTTTGTGCCACATCCCTAAGACCCCAAGAGTACAAGAGTCCTGAAATTTATGCCCCCCTTGCCCAAAGGATGCTTCATACCAAATTTGAACAGAATTGGAATAGTATTTATCAAAAAGAAGTTTAAAATGTTCAATTGTTAACACACGACAACCGATACGGAACTTTCGGGATGTGCCGGAACGACCGATTATATTTGACTTTTATAGACCACCGTCACGTGATAATAACCAATTGTAGGGCAAAGTTTACAACGATGCAAATGGTGTTGCGCTAGCAGACGGTCCGTAAAGAGCTATGCGCAGTCCTACGATGACGATTCAAGTCACTATTGGTGCTTAGTACCTGGGTGTAAATTAGATGGAAGGGAAAATGTCATTTAGACGCGTATCATTGGATGCAAGGCGTGAAGTTTTACCAATATCCTAAAGATACTCCTTAGATTTACTTCCCTCGCCAACTCACACAATTCAATTAAATGCATTTTCCTATGAATGGTTATAGTGATTCCATTCTTTCAAAAATAGTAATTGAATGCAGGCATTTTACAGCAAATTGAATTATTCCATGCTTGTTTACTTAGTTGTTATTGTAATCCGGAAGTAGCATGCCCTACAAATTACGTTCAACGCGCGATAAAAGTCAGAGTGGATCCGTATCTCGAAAGTCCCGTATTGCAATAGGTCACATGAATTCACTCAGGTGACCAAAATATGAAAGCCCTTCATGAAATAGTTCCGGCTATACTTAAAATTAAGTCAAACTCCGAGTTCAAGGCTACAAGGTAAAAGAACATGACATGAAGTGAAAGGTTTTGCCATAATAAATATATACACGATATATGAAAGATCTGCCTTCAATAGTTCAGAACATATTGAATAGGTCAGATTGTCTTTCTTAAAAGTAGGTCAAACTTTCAGATCAAGTTCACACAACATTGTATCACATGAAAGGTCTTGCCGTAAAGAATGTATACCGGTATACAAAATATATTGATTAATTACGATTTTATGCCAATGTTTTACGGGTTTTTTTGGGGCAATATTTCAGCCATTGAGTTTCTCTGAAAGCCCTCAGTGAGCCTACTCTTTTCGAAAATCAGGGAAACGATCTATTGTGTGTCAATGTGGTTGTGATCCTTGACATGGGGCACCCTTTAATGATATCAAAGCTGAAAATACATAAACGGGTAAAATTACAGATCATTTTGTTTATATAAATACCTGTATTATAAAAGCGTTCAATTGTTCTGTAAAATCACATTCTTGTAACAAGAGATGTTTGTAAAACATAAATGCCCCCCATGGTGCAAAATTGTTAAGGGTTATACACATGCATCATTTAATTAATAATAGTATCACCAATTCAAAATATTGAGCAAACAACATCTTCCTATGTCAGGAGTGGATTGACCATGTCACCTAAAATCAATAGGGGTCATCTACTCATTATGCTGTACCAGTGTACCAAGTTTGGTATCAATCAAGTAAATAATTCTTAAAATATAGGAGACAATATATTACTATGTCCAGTTGAACCACTGACCTTTGAGCATGTGAACTCAAAATCAATAGGGGTCCTCTTCTCCTGATGGTGTACCAGTGTACCAAGTTTGATGTCTGTCAAGCAAAAGGTTCTCAAGATATTGAGCGAACAGTATATTCCTATGTCCAATTTGACCATGTGACCTCAAAATCAATAGGGGTCATCTCCTCTAAAAGATGTACAAGTGTACCAAGTTTGATGTCTGTCAAGCAAAGGGTTCTCAAGATATTGGGCAGACAGTATATTACTCTGTCCAGTTTGACCCTTGACCATGTGACCTAAAATCAATAAGGGTCATCTTCTCCTGAAGATGTCCCAGTGTACCAAGTTTGATGTCTGTTAAGGAAAGGGTTCTCTAGACATTGAGTGGTCAGTATATTCCTATGTCCAATTTGACCCTTGATCATGTGAGCTCAAAATCAATAGGGGTCATCTACTCCTTGGGATGTACCAGTGTACAAAGTTTGATGTCTGTCAAGCAAAGGGTTCTCAAGATATTAAGTGAACAGTATATTCCTATGTCCAGAGTAGATTGACCCTTGACCTAAAAATCAATAGGGGTCCTCTTCTACTCATAACCAACCCACGTATGTAATATCATTACAATCAAGTGAATGGTTCTCAAGATATTGAGTGGACAACATGTGGTCTACCGACCGACCGACAGGTGCAAAGCAATATGCCCCTCTTCTTTGAAGGGGGACATATATCACATACCTGAGAAAGTCGTATCAAATTTCCTGCTTAAGGTAACTGCTCTCGTTTCAATAACACCATGACACTTCGCTTGATGTTTGGGCGAGGCCTCTCAAAGGTTTCAGTGAAACAGGTTTTATTTTTGTTTTCAGTGACCAATCACACTGAAAGAATAGCAACAATAGTACAATGTGTGTAAAGATACCGTGTTCAGAGAAAATCGTGGCTAAGGTCTGCTGAGGGTAACTATAAGTAAAGATACCGTATTCAGAGAAAATCGTGTCAAATGTCCTACCGAGGGTAACTACATTTGTATAAAGCCGTATTCGGAGAAAATTGCATATTTTGCGTAAAGATCCTTCTAGAATCAAACTCAACTATCTAATTCACGCTTTATACAATGAGTTGTTTTCAACACTGATAGTAAAGACCGAGAACATTCAATAGGACAAAAATATACTGGTACTACGTCACTTTTATTTTTCCATTGATAACATATATCTTTCTTTTAAAAAAGGACATTAGACCATTTGTGTTTCCGCCAATATATACACGTTTACATACATGTATTCCCGCGCTCATCACACCGTAAGATTCATGGGTTGTGTTGTTCATCAAAATGTGCAAATCGATGTAAGAACTTGGAAATAGTATCCACGAAATGTTTCTTTATAATTAGTAAGAACAATGATCGATACTTCAAGATATTTCTTTTTGATTTCAAGCCTTAAGTGGTCATCATAATATATTTTGTGTAAATTCTTAAACACATTCCATTTCTTGAAATAAGGTAGTATGGGAAATGACCGTAATAAAGATTGGTTGTTTGTTTTACGTCATGTCGAGAATTGTTCTCTCCTATTAGTCGTCACCAGATGTAGGTGAAGTGCCACAAATTTTGACCTATGCTTAGTTTTTGCGAAATTTTGATAATGCTGTTTAAGGAAAATTGCAATTTTCTGACGTTGGTAACATGTATATAGTGCTAATTGATAAAAATTATATTAATACCGCAACATACTTATTTTAACATTTTTATTTGTTGCTAAGATATATCATTTGAAGAATCAACAATCAAATATAAGATTGAACCTATAATTCTAGAAAGGTGGAATTACCTTAAGTGAGTAGAACAATACATTTTGAAAAAAATTGACTTAGCGGAACCAAATGCATATCACATAGATTACGGAATTTTTATGTTGTTTAACGTCCCTTTCGAGAATTTTTCACTAATATGGAGATGTCACCATTGCCGGTGAAGGGCTGCAAAATTTAAGCTTATGATCGGCGCTTACGGCCTTTGATTTTTATCTTGCCACACCTGCTGTGATACGGGGCCTCGGTTTTTGCGGTCTCATCCCAAGGACCGCACCGTTTAGTCGCCCCTAAAGACAAGCAAGGGATTCTGAGGGTTTCTTCTAACCCGGATCCCCCCGGGATGAATTTTGGTCGACAAAAGAGGTGCAACATGCAAAGCGGAAATGAATCCAAGTAAATATCGATGCCGTTACTATTCTTAAATATAACTACATGCTTAACAACTTACCTAACAGTATGTTTTCTAGAACTCTCATGTAGAACTATCCATAGCGAAATAAAAGTCCGCTGTGTGTATACTCGTCCTTGAATAAAACGTGAACTGTTATTAAAAATACCACATTATCCAGCTTTTTCGCGGAATGAACTATACGTTATTTCGTGGAATCTACCAATTTAAATGTTATGAGTCACTCTTCAGTGTATGGGTGTTGTCCCAGATGAAAGTCAAGAAGGATAATAGCAAAAGACCAATCAGATGACCGCATTTTCACACACCTCCGAGGATATATGAATACATGGAGTTTTAAGTTTCCTTTTGAATACATTTTTGGAAGAGGTTTGTTCAGCTGTGCAATCCACATCTAACGCAAAAGGACAGACATGCATCGAAATGGTCAGTTTGTTCACGGTAAATTTCGCCTGTTCACCTGCCATTTTTGAACTTCTTTTAAGACATGTTGCTTAATCGTTTTATCTTTTTAGCGACTGAGAGTTTTTCATCTTTACTTCCATACAAGGAAATCGTCTAGCCCTACTGATCGTATCACTATCCTTCATACAGGGCAGGGTGGTGAGCGAGCAGAAGAAAAAGGGTGTCTCATTACGAAACATTTATTTCCAAGTGCCAAGATTGTTATCATGTTTACCGGATCTGTTTATACACAGACAATTGAGCATACACATGTCTAGATTTTGTCATTTATTTCTCCGAGAGTGGAAGAGATTAGTGCTTCTATTGTCGTTTACATTTTTCTAAACAAGAGACCACGATTTACCTTCAATTTGAAAATTTTAAAGAGGGGGGGGGGGAAGCTGCGCCCCTCCCCTTAAATCCGCTAATGAGATATGACTAAGTTGTTGCTGTTATGGACACGGTTTTTCCATCGTGAATCAATGCTCGAGTGATATCCTTTACTTAATGACTTTTACCGGTGTAACCGTGGTGGCTGTCGCTGGTGACCAGGGTCGCTCTTAATAGAATATATAGGGAAAAGAACGACTCGGATCACCGGCTTCTGCGCATGCGTGGTATTTAACTCGAAGCGGTGCCCTACTGGTTTTAAATCCATAGTGATAATAAACCCCCTTCTCAGTTTTCTGTTTCGTATGCACATCATAACTTGAAAGATACAAATTAACTTGTATTATCCAACTCCAAAATTGATATTTTAATGCATAAGATTTCTGAATTATGTCTAAGATATCTAATAACGAATAAACAACTTGAAAACAATGGCTTTTCATTCAAAGCATATTTACAATAGTGTTATCTCCATAACAATTCCTAAGTCATCTTTTATATTTTAATCACATGATAACAGGTGTGAACAAGGCACAGCTAGACGCCTTAAACTTGGATTAACGTGCAGGTGTAAACAATTACCTGTAAATAAAATAACACCAGGTTATTCTACCGTGACCAACCTTCGTAATCATAAGTACAAATACCACTCGCCCAATTTACGAACAATACGTAGGCACATATTCAACATTGTTTTATTATTCATTTATTTAATTTGCATAGTATGTTTCTTCTCTCACTCTCTTTTTTTCAAATATATTTTCTGATTATCTGAATTCAAATTATCTCCGATATGCGAACAACCACACATCTACTGTATACAACTTGGAGGTTTACTTTGAGTGTTTTTGTACAAAAGTGGAAGACTTTCCTATTACGAGATAATTCTTTTTGTGTTAAAATTTAACCAACTAGACTCTATATACATGTACATATAGCAGGGTCGAGTATAGAAACCAGCAGGCATGAGGGATCGTGCCATCTTTCTTATTCCCAATAAAAACCATAAGACAACAAAACTAACGTCTGGCGACTTTTTCTTCTTCTGGAGTGAAAGGAAGCCAACCATAATTCTGTCATCAGATTTTGTTTTGCCAATCATTAATATGTAGTATACTAAACCAAATGATCATCAAGCTTATTTTTATTTTATCTACATAAGAAATCTCTCTTTTTAAAAATAAAAATGATATTGTACAATAAATATGATAAAAGGAATAACAATTTAATCTTTAATTATTATCAAAATATCAAAGAAAATATAAATAAAACAGATATGTTTTCAAATATCACTATCAATATCACTATCAAAAGTCAATAGATTTTCATTTTCTTATAAATTGTGACGTCTTGTCCTGTGACATTTTGTTCTACTATCATAAAATTCTAATTGTGACTTTTGGTTTTATTTTCTTATAAAACTGTGACTTTTTGTCCTGTGACATTTTGTCCTACTTTCATAAAATTTCTTTTTGTAACTTTTTGCCCATGGTCATATTGACCGTGACTTTGTAATTTGTAAAGTTGTAAATGGTTTGAAAGGTACATAATTTCAGCACAATGTATATATCAATTATGACTTTAAAGGTTGATATATTTTCATGATCCTGGTTCTAATTAGGAACATTTATTTGAATCATTTTTAATATCATAAAATTACAATTTTCTTATATCAAATTCATGACAAGGAACTACGTAAAAATGAGCAGTACTTTGAGTGAATCTCACTCTTTGCAGTCAACCAATAATATGATAGGACTGGCTTCACGAGTATGTACAAAAGCCACGGTATCGACGTCCGGTTGTCTCGCGTCTCGGAAGATCTACCGAAGCAGACCCGAGAATAAAATATTTTGGAGTTGGTGGCATGACAGCAAAGGAGTCAGATCAAACCTGCCTGCAAAACCTGCTTCAGTATTCCCCTGATCGAGTTTTCATTCATCTCGGTGGAAACGACATCAGCGTTGACGGAAAACCTAGGAAGGTGGCTGAAAACGTCCTACAACTGGTGCAGGTCCTAGAAGACAGCAGAGTTGGAACTGTTCTCGTGGGACAGATTCTAGACAGGGGTGGTACTTTCAAGAAGAGCCCTGGTCTGACAAGCGATATCTTCAGGAGAAAGAGGAACAGGATCAACACAATTCTGCGAGCAAAGCTCGGAAAAAGATTTATTTTACTTCGACTGAAATATCCCAGGACTTTGCGGCTGATGGTGTTCATATTTCCCAGGGAAACCAATGGAAATATGGCGCACAGATAAGGAGAGCTCTTCTGACAGAGTAAAGCTCGAGAAGAAAACCGGCCCTTTTAAGGGCCACAGAAATATTTCGAAAAGATGCCTCAAATAACATACATTCAGAGAGACGAAATCTTCTTAAGATTCGAAACATATACTCCCTAATTACCAGCATACAGCCTCACCGAACTTTCTATCAAACACATAAAAATCCACAAATCATTTGTGTTCAGTCTTATGGTCCGAAATATATGTATAAAATTGGCATATCTTTTTTTAAAAATTAGCCAAAGTAGAAATGTAATTGAAGAGAATAAAATATATCCTATTGCAATTGGTGTGGAATATTGGTTATATACTTTCTTCAGTAAAAGGTTTTATTGGGGTGTCCTTCATGCAAAAAACTGAGCTGAAAGACTGTGGTATCATTGGGGGTTTTCCAATTCAAATGTAATATGCGCCTAATTCAAATCTTTAACAAGGGTTAAGGCTATGTTCTCTTGCGTAATATTTTTTAATGAAATGTTTTTAATTTTAAATATTTTGTTAGAACTAACTAGGGTATGGTCTGTAAAAGTTGTACAAGGTGCAAATAGGTGGCGGGTTGATTTGAACTAGATAATTTAAGTGTAGTTTCAGAATTCGGGAGAGAGAAAATGGGGAAAATAATTATTTAGAATTAATTATGAGCGTCGGTGACTGGAGTCGCTCTTCAGACTGACTAGGGTATGGTCTGTAAAAGTTGTACAAGGTGCAAATAGGTGGCGGTTTGATTTGAACTAGATAATTTAAGTGTAGTTTCAGAATTCGGGAGAGAAAAAATGGGGAAAATAATTATTTAGAATTAATTATGAGTGTCGGTGACTGGAGTCTTCAGAATGACCGTTTCATAATTCGTCAGAACTGACTAGGGTATGGTCTGTAAAAGTTGTACAAGGTGCAAATAGGTGGCGGTTTAATTTGAACAAGATAATTTAAGTGTAGTTTTCTTCATTATTGTTCAGGCCAAATAAAAACATGTGTGGTTACAGTTACCCGACAGTCCCTAATTTTTACCCCCGACCCTCAACTATCTTTTTTTTTTTTTTTTTTTTGGTGTTTAATATTTCCAAAATTCGTTACCCTATACAAATACAATACTTTTTCAAGATTTTCTTTTATGAGAAGGGGTTAACTTTATTTACCACTATATATAGGTTTTTGGCACATTTTCCTTCAGGTGAAGCTTAAAGTTCTTTCATAGCCAATATATAGATACCGCTAAAATGCTAAGCTGTAAACACTTACAACAGGCCATCTAACGTGAGACAGAGAGTGACATAGAACTAAAAAATGCTTAAATAAACAATAGTACAAAATTCAGTTTGTCTGAATATACTGAGCAATCACCCTACTTATTTTTGAAAAAGTAAGAAAGAATTAAAAAACTTGGAAGGGTTTGAAAACTGTAACCTGGTTGAAATATGACATGATTTTGGCAAATGCACTGATTTTGTTCTGCGTTTTTATTTTTTAAAAATATATATATAAGTCTTAGAATTGTAAAAACTAGGGTGATCCCTACCAATTTTGAGAAGTATATGTAAATGGTATATGCAAGGAAGTGAAGATAAAAGGAAACTGTTTCCATCTAAAGTCTATAATAAAAAAGAAATTAAATATCATTCCTACATACCAACACTATCTTTCAAGGGATTGTAACTGAAACCACACATATTATTTTATTTCGCCTCTTCATTTTGGCTTTCTATTATAACATTTATTTTTATTCATTCCAAATTAGATCATACTTTTTAAATCAAGCACTGAAATTTTTAAAGCTTCATTCTAATTGTTAATATTTTGTTTTTACTTACTAAGAAAATTTCAGGACTTTATTTTTCATTTGGGTTTAAATTTTTATTCAAAATTATGGCTCATATGTGGATACCTCCACATGGTATGAGCTGATTACAACCATATAAAATGTTTACAATTACCTATGGGTCGAATTATGCGAGCGTCGAACAGCAGGGCTACCGCTATATTTAGAGCGACCCTGAGCACCAGCGACAGCGATCACCGCTACACCTGTACCGCTCTGCCTCAAAACTAGCTGCAATAATGTAGCCCTCTCTGATTTTTTTTTTTTTTAGGGAGAGGGCTACAACTCCTTAGGATCTCCGTAATGGTGCAAATGCGGGAGTGATTCACTCCCGCAACATTTGCGTTCATTCTGAACATTTTCTGACTTTCTTTACGTAAATAAAATGATATTCTATGTTTCTTAATCAATATATAAATTTACAACCTGCAACTTAAGATTTGTGAGGCTCTATTCTACCGTTTTCAACAATTTCGATAAATTCCAATTTCTCGATTCATATTTGTGCGCCATGTTTGATGTACTGAAGTATAAATTTCCGATTGTCAAGTCATTTGCATATGCCATATAAGGTAGTATTTACATCAATGGACAAGTATGGAGGCAAAAGCTATTTCGTCGGTATTGAAAAGGTTTGAATTTAATATCAAGTTAAAACCCGAACAACAGAGTGTAAATTCTTTCTGCAACAATATGATTTTCCTTTCTTTGTCGAAGTCGCTCGAGTAACTACATTTTCGCGCTGATTGTCAATGTTTAGGTTTTTCATTAGATCCACCTACGAGATCTCGCGATAACAAGCATGGCGGAGCAGACGAAGAATTTTGCATGCTGTACATTGTATTTAATGAAAAACATCTTTATTAGACATGCCCGAGCACAAAGTTGGTACTCCTTTTGGTGTAAACAACAGTTGGGACTAATACACAGAGTTTATTATCGGTTATTCATAAAATTATTTTGCACCATTACGGAGATCCTATGGAATTGTAGCCCTATCCCGAAAACGTCAGAATTAAAAAAAAAAATTGGATAGGGCTACATTATTGCAGCTAACACATGTCGAGTTTGGGTTTAGAAAACACTCTCAACAGTGAAAATGCCTTCCCCAAATTATCAATCTTAACATCTATGGAACCTCTAAATGTGTTAGAATTTGAAGTGTCACGAAAATAAACGTTTCTACGAAGAAACTGTATTTTCATACAAAACTGTTGACATGGGGTTAAACTTCCGTAAAGTCCAGGGCCGGGTTTCACAAAACTACCTTAATATATGTCATGAGATAGATTATAAGAATTTCTTAGATCTGCCGTATGACAATCATAAGATACGGCAGAACCGTTTCACAAAACTATCTTCAAGAAATCTTAAGATAGATAGGGCGTTGTTATACTCGTTACATTGTAAAATACGGTATTTCGTTTATCATCTTTTGACTGCCTGGGTGAATTTAAATGCTAAACGAAAGATTAAAGTATATAAGACAATAAACAGGAAGTTTAAATATTACGATTTTAGTAATTTGTAAGATAATCGTTACTCTGTATTTCAAAAGTTACGCTCGGTTTGTGTACCATTTGATTACAGAAATTGTGATACAAAATGGAAGTATTGAAGAAGGATGTTTTATAAAAACGTTTATATCAAAACACTAAACGTGAAATTATATATATATTAATTTATATATGTATATGATTAAATAAAACGCAGGAAAATATGCAGTTCCAAAATATATTCAAATCACTAGCGCTTTCTGGATCTTAACATCAATCCTCAGGTGAATACAAATATTGAGACACAATGTACTAGCTATGTTTAGTGATATAAAGGTATTCAATATTTGTATTCACCTGAGGATGGATGTTAAAATCCAGAGACCGCTAGTGATTTGAACATATTTTGGAACTGCATACTAGTATTTTCCTGCTTTTTTATTTAATTATTTTGACTGTGTGATATCAACTCTTTCTATTTGGATTATATATATACATGATATATATATATATATATATATATATATATATATATATATATATATATAAGCACTAAAGTTCCAACAACACCCGATACCTCAAAGTGTCGGATCCACAACATGGATACAAGGTCAAATACAAAAAATTATACAAAGCACTAAAATGACCAACGACACGAACAACGAGATTGTCAAATTTTCGGGACGACCCGTCCCTTCTTCAGGACAAACGAAAAGAATTACATAATGTGGTCAATATCAACAGAGCATAATAACAAAAACTACATATAAATACATCTAGCACTACAACTACACTAATCTACAAACGTATTTACAACGCAGACTACATGTTTTTGGTCTTTAGGCTTGCCAATCAATGTTAAAAGTGGAGCGAATTAGGACATGCCTTATTCGCCCAAAGAGCTCTTTGTACATTATGTAATTCTTTTCGTTTGTCCTGAAGAAGGGACGGGTCGTCCCGAAAATTTGACAATCTCGTTGTTCGTGTCGTTGGTCATTTTAGTGCTTTGTATATATATATATATATATATATATATATATAATCTTTCAACCCTCTGCTTGCGGGGCGAACGATATACCTCTAAACCATCGCGGCGGTTCCATGATGTCATACATATCTAATACTATAAACAAAGGGGAGGGGGGTTCCGTGTGTGCCCGACTCTTTTATTTTGTATTTCTTATAAGAATTATGAGATTCATCACTGTTCGTTATCTTCACCTTTCATACTACGGATAGCACCGTTTACCTATCAAGATATAGGGTTCACGGCGGGTGTGACCGATCTTCAGGGGATGCTTACTCCTCCTAAACACCTGATTCCACCTTTGGTATATGCAGGGGTCCGTGTTCATCCAACTCTTTATTTTGCATTCCTTATAGGAGTTATGCAATTGATCACTGATCATTTGTTATATCCATCTTTTCATCAAAGGGCTGATAGAACGGCTGCGGCTATTGTAAGGCGCGAGAAAGAAGAAGCAGAAAAATAAGAAGATCCGAGGAAAACAATAAGTCTCCAAACTTCGTTCGGGAGACTTAATCATTAGTGTAACAGTTTTTAGTCAATCATTTAATATATATAGAAAACCGTAATACGAGTACATAGATGAACGCTCGTGTACTATATAGATGAACGAGTTCGTGTCTATAAAAATCGGTTTTTTTCCCCATTATTATTATTTTACTATCCTATTATGGTAAGTATAGATCTAATAAAACAAATTAATAAATGTACATTGTATAGATCTATTTATTGAAATATTCAAATACAATAACGATCTACATATGTGACAGTCCAACGATAAATTCATTAAGAATATGGTACAAACACAATATATTAATGAAAGGTGAAGATAACGAACAGTGATCAATCTCAGAACTATAAGCAATACAAAATATACAGTTGGGCAAACACGGACCCTTGGACACAACAGAAGTGGAATCAGGTGTCTAGGAGGAGTAACCATCCCCTGTTGACCGTTCACACCTGTCGTTAGCCCTATATCTTGATCAAGTAAACGGAGTTATCCGTAGTCAAAATCAGTATGCCAACAACGGCCTAACAATTGGTATGAAACACGTCCAATAGCATTTGACCCAGTGATAGGTTGTATTGACGAACTAGATCGTTATAACGACCATAGAATATGCGAAATGCTGACTTCAATCGAGGCTGTTGAAACCCCTGTATTCATCAACTTGTTTGTCAATAGCTTGCCTCGATTTAAAAACTGACCATACGCAGAACAAGCTCTTGCGTATCGAATCAGTTGATTGGTTGAATATTGTTTAACGTCCCTCTTGAGAATATTTCACTCATGTGGAGACGTCACCACTGCCGGTGAAAGTCTGCAAAATTTAGTCCTATGCTCGGCGCTTATGGCCTTTGAACAGGGAGGGATCTTCATCATGCCACACCTGCTGTGTCACCGGACCTCGGTTTTTGCGGTCTCATCCGAAGGACCGCCCCATTTGTCGCCTTCTACAAGCAAGGGCTACTGAGGACCTATTCTAACCCGGAACCCTACGGGATTCGAATCAGTTGAGAGATATAAAAACCATATGCAAGTGATAATGGAATATTGCTACATAAATATGGGAAGTTGACGATGGAGAAGCTGAAATCACCCCGTTTGTCATACAGTTGAGTTGTCAGTTTGCCGTTATGTCTACTTTCAATAAAATATCTAAGCATGAAGCAGAAGTGGACGACTCTGTGGTGTCTTTTATTACGAGCTCACAGGGATATATCGAATCGACATATGAATGAAAGTTATTGTTATTAGACAAAACGTCGTCGATAAATCTAAATGCAGAATTGAAAGCCACAGCAAGATATTTTTTCTTCTCACGCAGACGTGTTTCTAATAAATTCTGCCTCATATCAATATAGAAACAGGTCAGCTAACAAAGGAGCACAATAGTCCGTTTGCCAGTATCCGACATCGGTCTGAATATTTCGTATAATAGCGGGAAAAAATTGTTTCCCTTGAAACACAAAAGAGTTCCACCGGACAAACTATCGCTTCAATACACATGATAAATTTACCTGTTATCGATCGATATGGATGCGTGTGACAACATAAATAGCTTTCGTTTACCTGAGCTACAAAAATACCTGAAGTCAAGAGGTGTGACGGTGTCGGGATACAACAAGGTCGCTTTGAAGGAGATTGCTTTGGCAGTTGAAAGGTTAAATTTGCCGGTAGATCCTGATTTCCAGCAAGATTCTGTTTTAAAGGATATCAAGGAAAAGTTGGCGAAAGCGGGACTCCCTGATAAGAATCCGTTAGAACTGGAAGGATACACGTCAGACTTTACCTATATGCCAGAGTTTGGACTTATTGACGTTTTCAACTACATGATTTTTAACAAGTCCGACTACGACAAGAGGAAGCTGAAGGGATTCAAGTCCTTTGAAGATTATAGACTTTTTTATGATGGGCATGTTGAGAAGTTAATGTTTAATGCCGTATCTGAAACAAGCGAGGTGTGCTTATTCAAGGCTGAGGTGAAACCAACCCAAAGAGACAAAACCTACCTGAATAAAAACTTCTATGATTTGTGGTTTGCCCTTAACAAGGAAGACGGATCAGTTGTCACTGGCCACTGTGAATGCGTTGGAGGGTAAGCATAGACAATAAAAATGTTCTCTTAAAATCATATGAAAATGAATAAGTCCTTTATAACGTGGTTGATGAATATGCAGGATAAAAGAATTATTTGCAGGGCCTATCCCCTCCCCCCCCACCCCCTCCCTCTAAGCAAGTATTTGTAGGGTCTATCCCCCCATATTTCATTCCTTTTGGGTACAAGACAGAGAAATGTCTAATGTCTTTTATAAAAATGTCCCAATACATGTGTATTCATATGTTTGTTATTGGTACATTTTACATAAAAATGAAAAGATATGGGGTAAGTGTCAGAGAGACAGCACTCCATCCATGAGAAAAAGCAGAGAATTTACAAATCTAGAGGTCTCCACAAGGCATTCAACATTGTCCTACTGTTCTACATGTGTGTATTTACTTGACACTTTTTGGTGTAATTTGCAAATAAAAAATACTGCTATATCTCCATCACTACAATGTAAATGTTCAAAATGAAAGAAAAAAATATGTGTTCATACTTTTTCATCTCAGTATGTTACTTTAGTTACAGCCTCCAATATTTTCACCAAAAAGAAATGCAAATATTCATAATTTGTCTATGAAATAGGTTGAATTGAAGTTAAATGTTACTTGTTTGAATTCCTAGTCAAAATATGCATTTATTTCAGGGCTGACGGAGCTTGCAGACATCTAGCTGCAGCCCTTTATGAGCTGGAGGCTTTTGAGATAAAGTCCTGCACTGACGGAGAAAACCAGTGGGCTAAAAGACCTCGCCATCATGACATACCTGTTCCTGTACGCAACCTGAGTATTGTCAAAGCTAAATACCATCGTTTAAATGTTGAAAATGCCACAAAACCACACAGTGACCTATTTGACCCAAGGAACAAACAACACCGCACTCCCATAACAGATGATGAGAAGAGGGAATTTGGTCTGAAAATTCAAGAGGTATTTAAAAAAAAGTATATGAATAGCTGACTTTGATTTTTAAATGTTATAAAAAAAAAAATGAAAATATTTAGGGTAAGTGTAAAGCATACATCACTCCATATACAAGAAAAACTGACAGAAAAAAAATTATACACTGGCAACACAATCATTTTCGGTCAAACGTGTACTGTATATAAGTCATAATACGTACATACATGTAGCATATGTGCACATTTATAATACTGAGAAAATAAATAAATTAATATATGTTCTGAAATCATATTTCTTCTTCTTCTATAAGAAGGCATTATATTTTTTATACCGGTATGTGTTATTCATATATATATATATACACACAGTGTATATATTTCTCAACTTTACACAATATTTATTATTATGAAAATGTCATTGAATAAAAAAAAGTTCTATTTTCAATCCTGCTGGTTTCAACACTGTTTTGATGTCATGTATTAAACACCAAAATATGTTAAAACTGAAAACTGTACTTAACCGAACTGTCTTAAAACTTGTAATCATTATTCATTTTCATATAATATGTATATATTTCCATATTGCATTGTATTTTTCAGATTTCCAAAAATGCACAATGTCTTGACATTTTGCTTGATCCAGAAGACCGGTGTGGACAAACAAAGGATAACGGCATGGATATCCATGTAGAGAAAATTTCTATTGTGAATAAAGCCAAAGCATTCGTTGAGGAAAATGATATTTCAATTACAAATTTTGATGAGAAGGTAACAGAATTCTGTGGCTCACTTAACATATCAGAAAATGATGTTTCTTGTGTCTTGGAGAAAACAGAAGGACAGTCTAGTAATAATGTGTGGCACCTTCTCAGGAAAGGTCTATTAACAGCTTCTAATTTTGGTGAAGCGTGCAAATATGTAGAAAAGAATCGACCGCCATCTGTCACTTTCATGAAAAAAATAATGGGAGAAAGCCGCATAGACGATGCTATGTTACCACCTGCGTTGAGATGGGGTCGAAAAAAAGAGCCCATTGCTAGGATTTTTTACAGCAGAATTATTAAAAAAATTCATAAC
Source organism: Ostrea edulis (assembly GCF_947568905.1). NCBI lineage: Eukaryota > Metazoa > Mollusca > Bivalvia > Ostreida > Ostreidae > Ostrea > Ostrea edulis. The sequence continues at coordinate 58,350,472 of NC_079169.1, read as the reverse complement.
TGTAGGTCATTAAAAGTAACAGAGGTTGGACTTTTACTCAGTGAAAAGTATCCGGTTTTAGGATGTAGTTCGGATGGTGTAGCTGTTTGTAAATGTAAATCCCAGCATATAAACAGATTAGTGGAAATAAAATGTCCTTATTCGCTTCGAGACAGCAATGCAAAAGAGGTTGCGATTCTAAAAAACTGTACCTTTAATAAACTAACCAATGAATGGAAAGTAAGTAAAGCCTGTCCTTATTATGCACAAATCCAGGGACAACTCGGTCTATATAATTACACTGAATGTGACTTAATTATTTACACAAACAAAGGTATTCACATTTCTACAGCAAGATTTGATGAGGAATATTTCTGCGATATGGTGAATAAACTTAATAGATTTCATAGTGCTTATGTGGTTCCACATATTTTCCGTGATTTTTTGAAGAGTACAAATAATGAGTGTAATCCAGTTGCTGGCTAATTGTCCATTATTATGTCAAAATGATTTGTTAATGTTTGAATATCTGAACTGAATTAATATTTATTCATAAAAGTTTGCAATTATTGTTTAATCTTTAGGAGCTTATAAAACAACATTTATTTCATATTACATTGACTCTTAATGATGTAAACTCATTAAATGGATATTGCATTTACAATGTATCTGTATCTTTAACCATACAAATATATGATGATGTCACAATAAAAAGATGAAACTTTATTGGTCAATTTGCATTTCTTAATTTATTAACTTTACTTCACTAGTTGTGTATCTAAATTACATAACACTCCACACACACCTACAATTTGATCAAACAATGCATGCAGTTTAAGAGGCATAACTCCTTGCAAAATTTTGAATGTTTTTAACCTGCCTATTGCACGCTCCACATGAATGCGAGCACTTGCAATTCTGCGTGTCTTTGTTACGGCACGACTACTCAACTGCTTTCCCATAGAAAACGGTGGTATGTTTAAAGTGGCAGATCGTCTGGCTAACATATCACGTATTAAAAAACCCCTGTCAGCCATAATGTCATCACCGTGCTCTATTTTCTCCAAAAAGCCACTCTCTTCAACAATGCGACGATCTGAAATACTTCCTGTGAATAATTTGGAAATAAGGGTGAAAGTTCCAGTAGGTGAAATTGAAATTAGTGCTTTAAAAGTGTTGTGATGTTTGTACTGAGACCATGTTACACGCTGAGAAGAGGGCAGACTTGGCTTTTGTACAAAGAACTCTGTGCAGTCTATAATTGATCTTGTCGTTGGAAAATGTTTGAATGCCTTTGGAATATTGGAAGCAATTTGTTCTCGGGATGGCCATGAAATAAGAAACTTCAATTCTGCGTACAAAAAATTGATCCAAGTTGTGAAAATTCTACTTATTTGAGATGGGTGCACTCCAAATAAATCACTTATTACTTCCACATCAAAGCCTCTTCTCAGTCTAACAAGTGTTATGATAAATTCCTCCTTAGTTGTTAGTTTCCTCTTCGGTCCAACTTTAATGTTCTGGAAAAAAAAGGTTATGGACAGATTCAACAGGTTTAGTGTTATGCAAGACAAAATATTTCAAAGTGGTCGTGCTGAAAATTTCATTCCAATGGCCGATAACCTTCATTTTGAAAAATATTTTTGTTCAATGGATAAAGCGATTGTTGAATGAATAATTGAATAGTAGCTAGCAGCAAAACAATGTAAATTAACAGGGAATTTATTATTGTAGAAAATATTATAATAGACTATAGCCTTATTTATGTAATTTCGATCTCATTTATTGGATTAAAATGAGAATCAATATACCTTTTTTTATCAAGACTTATCAGTGCAAATATTCCAAGTCTCAATTCTTTTAAATATTTTTTATTTAAATTTATTTTATTCTATCAAGTTAAATTTCTTTTAATAGTCTTACAGTTTTAGATTCTGTTGTGTCTTGACCTCTCCAGTAGTTGAGTTTTTCTGCCTTCTTTTGCAGCCATGTGAACACATAAGTGAGCATTGCTATTGTCAGTCCTAAAAAAAATTATTTCATGATATCAGAGTGTATTAAAACATATTCGTTAATGTATTTTCCTTTTTCATATAAAATACCAGTAGATCCAATTATGATAAGAGAATAAAATGTATTAAAAAATATTATTAATGCATATGTCATTCAATGAAATGGTCTCACAATGTTTCAAATTAATAATGCTATTATGCGATGATTTTCTCTTCAGACTTAAAGAATCAAACCAATGAAAAACAAAACAATACCAATTTTCAGAAATAAGAATCTTATAATGTAAATGTACTTCAAAAGCAGAACAGGTTTCAAATGTTATTTCATTTCCAAAATTGTTAGTTCATGTACATGAAAATACTGTACCTGTGTAGAATTTACAAGATTCGTCATCTTTGAGCACTGATTTCATAAATAACTTTCTTGTGATATTGGTGTGTTTCTGGAAATCTTCAGTTGTAAATTCACATAAGTTATCCAAACAAATTTCTGTCTGCACTTCTATTTCTTTTGTATCGACACTGGTAACCATAGCATTATCGTCAGTTTGAGTCTGTGAATCACAGTAAGATGTTGTCACCTCTACTGTAACATCTTCTGTAAGGTCTGTAAACATGGTAAAAAGAAAAAAGAATGTACAATGAAATAGAATATTACAGGTTCATTTAAAACCCATTTCATATATACATGTATCTACACCGTACAGTTATAACTTATTAGCAAGTAAGGCAAGAAAAATAACAGTGCGATTCAATAACAGGTTTGAGAAAATAAATTAGGGTTTATATATGCAAAAGGAGGGGTACATGGATTTCATATTTTGAAAAAATATATATATGTATATGTAAAAATGTTGCTATAATCTACTGAAAAAGTACTGAAATATTTGAAATATTACCTATATAAACATCAGCTTCAGGCATCCATAAGATTGAAGTTGCAGTTTCTTCAGACTCTGGCTCTGTAATAAATTCCCCTGTCTCTGGTTTCTTTTTTGAATAAATATGGTCAAATGTTCCAAATTCCTGGTGATTAGACTCGATGCCTTCATTTAAGTCTGCTTCCTGGGTCAAGTCTTCCTCGGGTTCCTCATAAATAAGTCTTTTTCTACTTTTAGTAACAGGTGTTTCATTCTTTCTTTCTGAAGGAGCCTTCCTCTTGCGTTTACTGAATAATCTTTTCCGTTCAAATTCCGTAGCTGCGGCTGGCAAGGGATCTGGGTGAGATGTAGTAGGCCCCTTCTCACCCACAAAATGCTTACAACAAATATAGGTGTCCTTGGTTATATTTTCCACGCCAAAATATTTTCGCCCACAAAGCCGAACCCATCGTTGGCACTTTTCGAACTGTGTTTTTGGTTTCGGGAACGGTAGAAAGAAGACACCATTCATTTCTGGTCGTTTACCGATATATCTAGAGTCACTAATACAATTTCCATAACAGCAATGTTTCACTGGCATAGTTATTTGATGAGATATAGTTAACGCTATATCGTCACAATCGTGGTTGTTTGTCCGGTGCGATGTCCTGCTTCCGGTTGTCGCTTACATCCACAAAAATAATACCGCTTACGATGTGGATAATTGGCAAATAAACTATTCGTGCCCATGGGAATTCCAATTAAAGGGCTATATTAACATACACATTATATGTATCTAAATCCATCAGTCACTCAAGTTTATTGAATTTTCAGACTGATTTAGAAGCTACTCAACAAAAGGAAGAGTTAAGCGCCCTTGGTAGTAAGTGGTCAGTCACAAAACAGCTCGTACAGATAAGTGAAAAAAACCATCTATTAAATCTTGGGGTGGGTTGCCAGAAATTTTCTAGAAGATCAAAGGAGTGCTATAGGATGTTGAGATCATGTTTCGCTAAAATCTTAGCTATAAAATGTGAGTAATTCCGAAAAACTGACGATCCTTTGTTGATATGATTTCTGCTCACCCTCCTGATGTCGTTCTGGATTCATGCATTGATTTAAACTATGATTGAAATAGTTTATGCTATACTGATTGATTGATTGTATCTTGCTTAACGTCTCACTCGAGAATTTTTCACTCATATGGAGACGTCACCAAGACCGGTGAAGGCCTTCAAATTTAGGCCTATGTACGGCCATTGAGCAGTGAGGGTTCTTTAGCGTGCCACACCTACTGTGACACGGGTCATCCGTTTTTAAGGTCATCTCCGAGGACCCGTGACATTCACACCTGATGCCGAGCGTTTGGCGATGGAACTGTCACTACCTGTTTTAACGACTTAGGTGTGACGCGGCCGGGATTCGAACCCCGGGTCTTCCGCATGCGGGGCGAACGCTCTAACCTCTCGGCCACCGCGACGGTGTTTACGCTACATGTGCCAAATGTAACTGAGTACTTGCATAGACATACTGTATATTTGTGACACTGTGATCCTTGATTTGTGTAATCAAAATGACCGAAAAAGCAGATACAAAAGGATCTTGGTGACATATCCAAGTCATTAACGGATGTCGCGAGAACTCCTAAACAAGAGGCCCACAGGCCTTATCGCTCACCTGAATATTAGTGAAAAAGTATCACTACTTCCATGAGCTATGAAATCTAGAAAAAAAAAATCCTGTTCTGAATATCTAATCTAAATTTTAATGTTCACCAACAAGATGTGTTCTTAAAACTTCACTGCCCTCAAAAGTGCATACACTGATAAAAGGCTTTAAATAATAGGTGTATTAACATTAAAACATCAAAATATATGACTAATTTGGACTCATCCTTAAAGCTGACATGAATTAATAAATACGTACACTTTTCTCATCTTATCCGCCATATTTCTCTCAGGTAGCCTAATTTACTCTACCCGTATATACCCCAAATGTGATTTTCACACCTGAGTGATTTTTCTAGGTGGACTCGACCAGTGCACATCTCCGATAGTAATATATAGGGAATGAGAAACAAATAAAATAACATTTTAAAACATTATGCTTTGCTCAAAATTACAAAATGTTGATTGTATACTAACGCAACATTCTGGAAGTTTAGATAAGTTAGACAAAAATACAAAAAAAAAAACAAAAAAAACTTTTCTTGCATACTTGCAAGTGCATGCAAGTATTTGCATTTTCTAATAAAATAAATGCGGATAAATCATTTGCCAATTACATACTGATAGAATGGAATAGGCAAAGAGCATAAAATATATTATTTATATCAATTCTTGCAAAATAAAGGTGCAGGCCATATGCATAATATGCAATGCACAAGGTATAATCGCTAAAAAAAAAAGTATCAAATACGGGCGTCTATTCAACAGGTATCGGAGATGTGCACTTACCGAAAATATTAGATTCTCTTTATTCTGATAAATTAACGAAACAAAATGATAAACTCCATTTGTATCTCGTTAGAACTTTACAACACGTTCTCATTCCATTATACAGACTGCGACACACTTCACCCGTGCCAAACAGTGTGTCTTCAATCAGGGGAGATGTCAGAGTCGAAAATTTTTCCTGTATTGAATGCTTGTCTGGTCGAGGTTTTGCAGTTTATAGAAATGGGGAATCTAATATCTGGTTGGATATATTGCGTGCACAATTCAAAATTTCTCGATGATCATATACAAACTTGGATATACAAATAAGGGAATAATGATCGAAAATATACATCTGTGTGCAAATGCGTGTATTACATTTGCAATCCATAATAAACAGTTCATTACACAAAGACACATATGAAAGGAAATTTATAAACGAAAATATAGTTTTGTTGTCTCTTTTGGAACCACATAATTATTTACGGTCTCTGTATGTCCATATTCAGAGAGAGAGAGAGAGAGAGAGAGAGAGAGAGAGAGAGCGACCGTCCTACTTCGATTTATAATATATCATTTCACAGAAGGAAAGAAAATTGATCACTTATATAAATGTAAGCTTACAAGCATTAAAAATTTCCAGCTATTTAAAAATTTGTGATTGACAATATATTGGAAACTTACAGGAGTTGATGCTTATAATTGAATTCATTACAAATTTTAAAAAAAGAAAACTGTGCATGTAGAAAATACTGACTTTGTATGTTAGAATAACGGGAAAAGAGTAAATTGTCAAAAAAAGTGGGAAAAGCAGGCCAGTCTTCCTGCCCACCCCAACCCCCTGTTTTCGTGCCTGAAACAACATATCAATTCGTGTTGAAAGAGAGGTGCATATCTACATTTCATTAAATTCCAAAGGAGCTCGAATTTATGTGTTCCCCTATTAATTATTTTGTATGCAAGATTCGTTCCCGAATTTAGAATCATGCTTTCAGTCAGAGCAGAAATGAATTCATTTTGAAGTACATCTAGTTTGAATGCAAATGTTGGGTTCCTTCTTTAAATTTCATCAGACTCATTCGAAACCCCTCTCCCAAACTATGCAGCTTTGTTTTTATTGATATCTAAATCGGTATAAATGAATCCGGATATAAATTATATAATGTTTTTTCGTGATCATATAGATATTGATACTGATAATGAAAAAAGAAAATGTTTATACGCTTGACTTTTACATATCCTACTAATGCATTGCAGTATATTGACATTGTATCATATCAAATAAAACCTCAACACGAATTTTACTGATTTATGCATGCTAACATCTTATCGAATACATTTGAATTTGAAATTTCTACGTACAGCGGTATGGCCATTGCGCCAGATCTACGAAATGAAAATATTTTTGAATAAATTACACTCAAGCCTCAAAGTAATCATTATGGCATGTTACAGAAACGTTAAAACACACAAATGCTATAGTCCTGCAATGCATGCATGCGATTTTTCTGAATACATGTATTTATGTATTCATGAATGAAGTTCCTACGCTTGAAAATATCTTGGTCTTTATGCATTTTGTTTTGTGATTTTGGTTTACCATTCCTTACACTGTGTAAATGAAGGAAAACTTGGTAAAGGGTGCAATTCTACATGCACCATACAATTAGTATACATGCATGTGTTTCAAAGCAAAATGTACATGTAATAACCAGACATGTATCGTCATTTTTCATGGGGGGGGGGGGGGGGGGGGGGGGGTACAACAGGGGCAAAAATGGAAAATTGGCTTCTTCAAAATCTCTTGCCATTCAAAATAATAATTAAAAAAGATGAACGAAAACAGCAATAAAATAAAACAAAACACTCAAACAAACCAAGATGTTTTGTCCGATGTTCAAAGTCCTAATGTGGGGGTGAAGGGTTAAAGAGTCTTTTACTTTGACTACCTCAATAATTTCCCCCTACACTTCATTTCTTCAATCGTTGGGTGTCGGATGGGGTGGTTAGAGTCCTCTACTATGAGTGCCTCATATCTTCATTTTCTTAATTGGTGGTGGTGTGTGTCTTCTACTATTATATCAGAACTTTCAAGCTGGGGTAAGTGGGGGAGGGGTTGTCACTCAATGTATCTTTTATTTGCATTACAAACTAACAAAAATTGGATATTGTTATTAAAGGTGGGTGACAGACACTCTTGTCCACTCCCCTTGATGTTTGATAACGACGCATAATATGATAAACTCGATTATTACATTTTGCATTAGTACAATTTGAGTCGAGTTAGACGCAGAATGTAATAACGCAAAATGGCATAGATATATAAGATCTATTGAGCGCCAAATTAGCATAAAATGAAGTAATTGAAAATAACATTATTTAAAAATATGTTTAATTTTTAATTATTGCGTGCTTTAAATGAATCAAATAAATCTGTATTATCAATTAATGAGAGCAATATTGAGTTACTAGTACTGTTCTCTTTTTATTGAATTAACGATATCATTTGTCTTAATAAGAGCACGATTATATCAAGATCATCGGTTCTCTCTCCCTCTCGTAGTTATCTCTCTCGTTGTTATCTCTCTCTCTCTCTCTCTCTCTCTCTCTCTCTCTCTCTCTCATCCCATACACTCGTATAGTGTTGTATATGCAAATTTATGTACCGAAATGATTTCCTGATTTATAAATCTGCAATACTCTGACCAGTAAATCATATGGTATACGGATTCATGCACAATACAGGGTAAATATTATACTCTGATACTTCCCCTGATTGAAGATAGCTGATCGGCACGGGCTAAGTGTGTCGCAGTCTGTACAATGGACAATGTTGTTTACTGTTGGAATGCAAATGGAGTTTATCGTTTTGTTTCATGGATTATGCAAATAAAGGGAGTTTTACTACTACTTACAGTATTTTCGACAAGTGTACACGTACATCTGCGGTCCTTTACAGATATTACGAGTAGGCCCAGGTACATGTAAATAGTCGTCCGCATTCGATGCGTTTTCATGTCGAGCATACATGCCATTTTTATAAGTACAGTAGTATTTATGTCTTTGCCTTTTACTTGAAGTAATTGTGAATGGTATAGATTGTATACTCTTTGCTTATTCCACTTTATCAATAGATAAAAGATAAAATATTTGTCCGCATTTTTGTATAGTTTTGACATATTTACTGCAAATGTACGCACGTTCACGTAAAGAAAAGGCATTCTATATATATTTATCCAATAATATATATTTAGAATGATTTACTACTGTACGATATGTTTATTATAATTTTGAGCACTGCGTGGTGTTCCAAAACGTGATTTCATTTCTTCTTGATGTCCTATAAATTAGTATCGGAGATGTACGTGTTACCTGTCGAAGCTACCCGCACAGGTAAATCGGAGACACTGATGTGAAGTGAAGCGTAGCAAAGCTCGTCCCCTTATATACCATGCGAACCCTGATACATATAACAATAGAAATTCCAACTAATATGACGGATTAGCAGAGAAATATGGCGGACATATAGAATTATACTATATTTATTAATTCATGTCAGCTTTAAGTCATAACCCTGGGTTGTGAAATTCACCATTTTTTGTACATCCTTTTCTGCTATTCTTAAGTATGCATTTAGATTTTATACAGTATCAGCAAACTTACACATAAATACTATACATATATATATATATATATATATACTAAGTTTGGCCCCACCCTGGGGTCCAAACCCTTACTCGCCTGGGGAAAATCAAATTTACAAGTTTGGTAAAAGACTACCTGCTCTATCCATTTAGTTTCAATTTAGTATCGAAAGCACTAAAGAAAATGTTATTTAAGTGTTTTACAAATAAACACTATATAACAAGTTAGGCCCCGCCCTGGGGTCAGAACCCCTACCCCGGGGATCATGAAATTTACAATTTTGGTAGAGGCCTTCCTGCTCTACATCGCTATGCATTTAGTTGTTGTTTTTTTTTTGTTTTTTTTTTTAAACGTGTGTGGTTCTTGAGAAGAAGATTTTTGAAAATTGGTCAATTTTGGCCCTAACCCTAGGGCCTCAGGGGTGCTGGAGTCCTGAAATTTACAATTTATGTCCCAATGATGATTCATACCAAATTTGATAAGAATTGGAATGATAGTTATCAAGAAGAAGTTAAAAATGTCTATTGTTCACACATTTAATAACTGACCATTTTGGTCCCACCCTGACACCAAAACCCCTACCCCTGGTTCAATCAAATTTACAATTTTGGTAAAGGACTACCTGTTCTTTCTAAATATCTATTTATTTTCAATTTAGTATCAATAGCACTAAAGATGGCAAGTGTTTTACACAAACACTACATAACAAGTTTGGACCCGCCCTGGGGTCAGAACCCCTACCCCGGGGATCATGAAATTTACAATTTTGGTAGAGACCTTCCTGCTCTACATCACTATGCATTTAGTTTTTCTTACATGTGTGTGGTTCTTGAGAAGAAGATTTTTGAAAATTGGTCAATTTTGGGCAGTTTTTGCCCCGCCCCTAGGGCCCCAGGGGTGCTGGAGTCCTAAAATTTATGTCCCCCTTGTCCCAATGATACTTCATACCAAATTTGAAAAGAATTAGTTATTTAGAAGAAGTTAAAAATGTTCAATTGTTAACGGACGACAACCAATTGCAATAGGTCACCTGAGTTGACTCAGGTGACCTAAAAACAAAGGGACGAGTCTGACTCTGAGCCTGAATTCCCCAGAATTACTACTTCTACCCTAGTATTTCAACGTGACCCGTCCGATTTTCCCGCATTACCAACGGTTAACAACCCACAAATCACCCATCAACTCGTCATTGGTGAAAATGATATCAGAATTGCTACTGCCATAAAATTATCCATTCAAGATGAGATATCTGCAATAGTGAAACAAGAAGTGGCAAAAGCAGTAGAACCTCTGAATGCCAAAATCAACAAACTGGAATCAATGTACAATGATAGACAGCTGGAGAGAATACAACTGATCTGACCTTGGATGTGGCCACTTAAGCCGGAATTTCAATCAACCGTGATGATGTTCTTAATTTACATCGGGGCACCCACCAACCGCCTTAGGTCACACACACCTAGACAGATCATCGCAAGGCTACGTTCAGCAGACCTGAAATTTAAACTAGTGAAAAGGCATAAGAGTCTAAAACGAATTCCGGAGACAAATCATGTGTCAATCAATGAAGACTGACGGAACGTAGAGACAAATCATTATTCCTGTCGTAAAAACTGATTCTGCAGGCGTGATCTTCCACGGTAAAATTCGTATTCGAGATCATAGACAGACAACTCAAAACACTTTTATGTTCACAATTTTTCAGTTAAAACTTTAACTTAAAATTCATATACATGTAGCCTCAAATTTCAACTATTTTGTGAATATTTTCATGCAATTCACCCCTCCTATTTTCCTACCATGTATGTTTCGTATATTTTATTTGCCATTGTTTTGCTGTTATTTCCATGAACTCATTTATTTCGAAATGTCTTGTATTACTACCATGGTAGTACTGTACTCATGTGATTTGTTGTCCTATATGTATTTGTGTTCTCTTTTTTCTTCCATACCATTTTGTTTACTTACAATCAAACCTTCTGTGCAGTTTGTCATGAAACCATATTGGTATATTATAAGTCTTCAGAAATACATGTCCTAATACTTAAACCCTCAACAGGAAACATTTTCTATGATTACAGCCACATATTTTCAAATTACATATACCACAACTTAGACAATGGGTGAGTTACCTGAACAATTCCGGGCTGAAATCGGTCTTTTCTATTTATCAGGTAGAGGTTCTTACAAAAGACAACGTTTTACTGTGTTACCGTTTTCATGTCTTATGCATTTCCTCAAACACATTTTAAAACTACTCACTAGTTGTTTGACATTCATTAAGCTTAGATATGTGTTTTATCAATTTTTATCTTCAATTTTTCATATTTGTTTTGTTAGCGATATAGAGTTAAGACTACATAAAAATCACCAGGTCCTACTACTGAAAATGTCCTTGACATATTACCCCTGAATATCCGAAGTATTAGACACAAACTAGGTCATTTAAATTATTTTGTTCATGACTTTGATATTTTATGTTTTTCTGAAACCCATCTAGATACTTCAGTGAGCAATGATAACTTGCTTCTTGGCGGCTTTAATAAAATAATTCGTAAAGACAGAAATTGTTTTGGAGACGGTGTTATGATCTATTTGTCAAATCAAATACGCGCTATAAAACGCCCAGACTTCGAGCCCTGCGATCTTGAGTGTATATGGATTGAAGTAGATAACAATACCTGTGTTTATCATCTTTGCTGTATTTATAGGCCTCCAAGTTTCGACAGCTCTTTTTGGTCCAAACTTTTGTGAAGTTTAGACAGTTAGCGAATACTCCGACAAAATAATCATAGTGGGCGATTTAAATGTAGATTTTCTTAATGCTCCATTATCACACAATATCCGTGAAGTTATTTGAACACATGATCTAGTAAACAATATAACTGTCGATACAGGGAACCTGGCACTGCTTGACCCAATATTGACCTCTACAGAGATTCAATCGTGTGAAGCGAATATATTAAAAATCGAATCGACGATAAGTGATCATAGTGCCACATACGAGGGCTGTTCGATGTGTAATGCGTATTGTACCACAGCGCGATAACGCACGGTATAAACACAAGCCTTCAGCTCCACATAGTTTTAAACTTCTAGTCATTTCAATAGAGCCAGTCGTTGACCACTGTTGTAAAAATAGTTGGGAAACGGGTTGAGAATAATGAAGAAATTAGAGCTTATATAAAAGTTCGCACAAAACTCGGTCATTCAATAATGCAGATTTTTACTGAATTGGGGGGAGTTTATGGGTCTGATAAGGTATCTTATGAGACAGTTCGTAGGTGGAGAAAGAAATTTTTGACTGGCACAGTTTCCGTCAAAGATTCAGCAAAATCTGGCCGACCTGTGACTGTAACAGGCAAGGCAAATGTCTCAAACGTCAGGGAAATATTTGAAAGTGAAGGCAGATACACGATTCGTGATATTGCCAAAGCTGTTGGCATATCGCTATCGCGGGTGCATTTCATTTTGAAGCGTATTTTGAAAGTACGTAAGATTTCTACCAGATGGATACCGCATATATTGACAGATGAGAAAAACGGATACGAGTAGAAACCGCTAAGCAATTGCTCAAAATGTTTCCCAAATTCAATCAAAGACAATTTGCAAGCATTGTTACTGGTGACGAAACATGGGTTCATTATTTCGAACCAGTAAGAAAAATTGGAAACAAAATATGGCTAACTAAACACGGTAGAAGGCTTGTAGTTGCCAAAAGAACCATAAGCACAAAAAAAGTTCTTCATTGCATATTCTTCTCGTGTGATGGTATAGCCGTACAAATTCTGGTGCCGAAGGGCAAAAGTGTTACAGGTCGGTATTACCGAGATGTTATACTGCAAAAGCTCCAGTAATATTATCATAAACGCCGCCCTGTGTCAGGATTTAGGCATGTTCGTCTACATCATGATAATGCTCCATCACATACATCTGAGCTTGTGAAGCAATTTTTGAAATCGTCGGAGGTTACCGTCTTGCCACACCCACCATACTCTCCAGATCTAGCCTCATGCGACTTTTTTTTTAAATCCGGGGGGGGGGGGGATATAAACCACCAGTGTTCTTTTCATTCTCTACCCATTCGTGTCACTGTTCGGTAATACCTCCGTCAATGCCAATTAAACTTTCAAAAATCTTGCAGATGGCTTTTTAAAATTCTTTTACAAATGTTGAACTTAATTCGTTTAATCAATTTATGATGCAAACTTTTAAGAAAAAGTTTTATCGCTTGTAAAGAATTCCCAAATTGTTGATTTTAATTAAAATGAATACCCCCCCCCCCCCCCCTCCTATGTTTGAAACATAGGAGGAATGCTGTTTTTAAACAACTTTCCATTTCTCTGATTTCTTAGTAAAAATGAGAATTATAACCATGCAATTTTATGCAATATAATTAACAGATACCAGTGACTAACAAGTTGATCAAAAATGTAACATTATACAAATATTGCTGTTTTCGAGGCCAATACAGTGATTAAGCCGCCTGAGTAGTACAACATTCACCGAGCCCAAAGAACGAGGTGAATACTGTACTTCGAAGATGACTAAATCATCGTTCAGTTCAGTTCAGTTTATTTCTTTGTGCCATCTGGCACATCAGATATACAATTTTCAACAGTGAACTGCTCATAGACATTTTTATTTGTCTTGCAATGAGTATATCTCTCAATAGCAAATTTATGACATTTATTCTCACTGGGGGTCTCAAGATCAACGCCTTTACTGTTGAATGTAGAAATTGACGATGATATTTCAGTATTGACTGACTTCATTATTATATAAATTCATGACTTGATTGAATATTGTTTAACGTTCCTCTCGAGAATATTTCACTCATATGGAGACTTCACCACTGCCGGTGAAGGGCTGCAAAATTTAGGTCTATGCTCGGCGCTTATGGCATTTGAGCAGGGAGGGATCTTTATCGTGCCACATCCCGTGGGGATCCGGGTTAGAATAGGTCATCAGTACCCCTTGCTTGTCGTAGAAGGCGACTAAATGGGGTGGTCCTTCGAATGAGACCGCAAAAACCGAGGTCCCGTGTCACAGCAGGTGTGGCACGATAAAGATCCCTCCCTGCTCAAAGGCCGTAAGCGCAGATACTGGCAGTGGTGACGTCTCCATATGAGTGAAATATTCTCGAGAGGGACGTTAGACAATATTCATTCAATCAATTATCGTGCCACAACTGTTGTGACATGGGACCTCGGTTTTTGCGGTCTCATCCGAAGGACCGCCCCATGTAGTCGCCTCTTACGATAAGCAAGGGGTACTGAGTACCTATTCTAACCCGGATCCCCACGGGATTTTATTATATGAATCGGGATAAAGAGGATAGTAAAATAAGGAAGTTATTAAAAAATCTTTAAGTCTGTTGATTTTTTAACAAGACAAAAGTAGGGCTGTATCCGAGAATGCAGAGAAACTTGTAAAATTTATTGTTAGCATAGGTGATACAGATTTACTGCGTCATATTGACGATAGTGTACAGAAAACCAAATACTTGTCATCAGTGTCACTCAGATGGTAAAATGCATTTCAAATTTTCATGAACGAGAACTGATAAATGATATGAGAGACAAAGGTTTAGCATTGCTTCCTGATGAAAGTAAGGATATGTTTCATAGACGTCAACTTCGTGTGATGGCCAAATTCTCGCGATCACATAACAATGTCTCCACTCATTTTGGGGGGTGGGGTGAACTTGGAAAGGGGCACTTCTTAAGCAATCATGGAAGCTTTGAAAAGCTTTCTTCTGGCCAAAGGTATTGAAATTGGCAAATTACGCTTTGTAGCTCTAGATGGATGTAATACAATGAGTGGAGAACACAAAGGATATGTGTATAAATTAAAGTATTGCAATACACTAACAATACTTATAAACAAAATAAAATTTACGCATTTTGTATATTGAAATTTATTATTTTTCCAGGATTGCAAAGAAATATTCGTCACAAAAGCCTCTATTCATTGTATATCAATTACCGTTATCATCGCCTTGCCCTCTGCTTGGTTCACTTGATAAAGAGATACCCAGTTTTGCAAGATATTGGCATTTTTTTTTATCGATGTAGAAACTAAGTTTTCACCCCCAAAAATGGCAGTTTTTAAACATATACAGTCTATGCATGGGAAGCAGCCATTGACCATTTTAAGGGCAGCTACAACGAGATGGCTCTTCATGTCTATGCTAGATTTGTGACTAAGTATTAATTACATGAAAGGTGAAGATAACGAACAGTGATCAATCTCATAACTCCTACATGTATAAGCAATACAAAATAGAGAGTTGGGCAAACACGGACCCTTGGATATACCAGAGGTGGAATCAATTGTAAATCATTAAGTAACTATATTTATATCAGAATGAAATATTTGTGGTTTGATTTCTATTTCGTAATTATTATCAATACGGGACTTTCGAGATACGGATCCACTCTGACTTTTATCGCGCGTTGAACGTAATTGTAGGGCATGTCACTTCCGGATTACAGTAACAACTAAGTAATCAAACATGGAATATTTCAATTGCTATCAATTTCCTGCATTTGAATGCTATCTTTGAAAGAAAGGAGTCACTAAAACCATTTCATAGGAAAATACAATTAATTAAATTATGCGAGTCGGCGCGGGAAATAAATCTAGGGAATATCTTGAAGATATCAGTAAAACTTCACACCTTGCATCCAGTGGTACGCATCTAAATGCGCCTTTTCCCTTCCATCTAATTTACACCCAGGTACTAAGCACCAATAATGACTTGGATCGTCATCGTGGGACTGCGCATAGCTCTTTACGGACCGTCTGTTAGCGAAACACTATATGTATCGATGTCAACTTTGCCCTACAATTGGTTATTATCACGTGACCGTGGTGTATAAACGTCAAATATAATCGGTCGTTCCGGCATATCCCGAAAGTTCCGTATTGCACCAGTGTTAATGTAATAAAAAGCATGATATTTCTTTGATTTAATGTATAAATTTGTATTTTTAGTCATTAATTTTATTTATTTTACTTTTAAAGATACACATGCCTACTTGAAACTCGAGATGCAACTTATGATGAAAATAGGACTCATACACCTTTGGCATCAGAGTTAGTGTAACCAAAATGCCTATCCTGGCTGGAATCGTCCTCCTTTGGGACGTACAGTTCATCCTGTGATATCTCCTTTGTCAATAGATAAAACGTCGTCGGTAAATGTCGAGTTGAGGGCCTCAGCAGGAGATCAGTTCAACAACGTGTAATTTCCTTAGAAATTCAAGAATATTGAAATTTTCCCACATGCACATCTTCAATACTCATACAAACGGTGGGAGGAATTAGACAAAATTATGTACTCTGAAAGGTGAAGATAACGAACATTACAATGAACAATCTCACAACTCCTACAAGCAATACAAAATAGAGAGTTGGGCAAACACCGACCCCTGGACATACCAGAGGCGGGACCAAGTGCCTAGGAGGAGTAAGCATCCCCTGTCGACCGGACACACCCGCCGTGAGTCCTATATCTTGATCAGGTTGAGTTGTTACTTTGCCGTTAATATATATATTTAATAAAATATCTAAGTATGAAGCAGAAGTTGACGACTCTGTGGTGTCTTTTATTTCGAGTTCATAGGGATATATCGAATCGACATACACGTGTATGAATGGGGAAAAAAACGTCATCGATATAACTACATGTCGCACTGAAGGCCATAGCAAGAGATTTTTAGTCCCTCGGATGAGACTGCCAAAACAGAGGCCCCATACCACAGCAGGTGTGGCACGATCAAGATCCCTCCCTGCTCAAAGGCCATAAGTGCCGAGCATAAGCCCAAATTTTGCAGCCCTTCACCGGAAATGGTGACGTCTCCATGTGAGTGAAATATTCTCAAGAGGGACGTTAAACAGTATTCAATCAACCTATCGACGAAGTCGAAGGGAACTTTAGGTTCGCGCTCCGTCTGTCTGCCGTATGACGGACCGTCAGTTCTGCAAATCAGTTTTCCACACTTCCCCCTCTGTTCTTGCAGATATCTAATTTATATTCGATACATTTCTTTGCCATAACAAATTACAGATCAAGTTCAATACGTTGAATTTTCACTAATATATGGCTCTTGGACTTAGGAAAATAGCATGAATTCTCAGTTTTCCGGACTTGTTTCTGTTGTGCTTGCAGATATTCATTTGATGTTTGGTACATTGCTTTGCCATAACAAGTTATAGATCAAGTTTGAATTTGGTTTTGGCTTGTTGATTTTTCACTAAGTTATGACCCTTGGACTTAGTAAAATAGCATGAATTATCAGTTTTCCGGACGTTTTTTGTTGTGCTTGCAGATATTCATTTAATAATTGGTACATTTTTAGTTTGTTTCTACAAAGTTGATAAGAATTAGTGGAGTCACATCCACACCAGCATTTGAAGCCCCTCACCGGTCTTGGTGACGTCTCCATATGAGTGAAAAATTCTCGAGCGAGACGTTAAGCAGGATACAATCAATCAATCAATCCACACCAGCTTAAAGTTTACTTCCAAGTTTCTTATTTCTGTAGATAAGGGTACTACACTCATTAAACTTCTAACATAATATAACAATGTAGCTAAATTATTTATGTTACATTTCGTAGTTTATTGACTTGGTTAAAGACCTAATCCTAACTATAAGTCTTTTTCTTGGTCTAGTCTTTGTACCTGATGGTAGTTGATTTCCAACCATTCAACCGGTCACACCCACCGTGAGCCTTCTATGTTGATCAGGTAAATGGAGTTATCCGTAGTCAAAATCAGTGTGCCATCCTATCCTACTTCCCCTATTTTCCCCTTTACTATAACCTACATAATGGAAGGTGAAGATAACGAACAGTGATCAATTTCATAACTCCTGTAAGCAATACAAAATAGAGAGTTGGGCAAACACCGACCCCTGGACACACCAGAGGTGGGATCAGGTGCCTAGGAGGCGTAAGCATCCCCTGTCGTTCGGTCACACCCGCCGTGAGCCCTATATCTTGATCAGGTAAACGGAGTAATCCGTAGTCAAAATCAGTGTGCCAACAACGGCCTAACAATCTGTATGAAACACGTCAGGCAGCATTTGACCCAATGATAAGTTGTATTGACGAACTAGATCGTTATAACGACCATAGAATTTGCGAAATGCTAACTTCAATCGTGACTGTTGAAACCCCTGTACCATCAACTCAATTGTCAGTAGCTTGCCTCGATTTAAAAACTGATTATACGCAGAACAAGCTCTTGCGTATCGAATCAGTTGAGAGATAAAAACACCATATACAGGTGTTAATGGAATATTGCTACATAAATATGGAAAGTTGACGATGGAGAAGCTGAAATCATCCCGTTCGTCATGAAGTGGAGTTGTCAGTTTGCCGTTAATGTCTACTTTCAATAAGATATCTAAGTATGAAGCAGAAGTGGACGATTCTGTTGTGTCTTTTATTTCGAGCTCACAGGGATTTATCGAATCGACATATGAATGAAAGTTATTATTGTTAATAGACAAAACGTCGTCGATATATCCAATGTCGAATTGAAGGCCACAGCAAGAGATTTTTTCTTCTCACGTAGAAGTTTATGAATAAATTCTGCTTCATATGAATATAGAAACAGGTCGGCTAACAAAGGAGCACAATTCGTGCCCATGGGATTTCCAACAGATTGTTGGAAGACCTGATCACCGAAGACCACGAAGATATTGTCAATGAGGAACTCTAGCATATTTTTTATTTCAACTTCAGAGTACTTGTGCGTGGAATCAGAGTGGTATTTAACAAAGTAAGTTTTTGGATGACTGATCACTAAATATGAATATTAGCTTGAAGTTCGATTAGGGTTGCGGTCAAGTAATTTTTGCGACCGGTAAGGGACTATGTATTGTCATGCAATACTCTCAGAATGCTTATTTCCTCTTCCTCTCTATTTAACATTTCTTCAAGAGTGACTAAGTTCAATAACATGCAATTTTCTTAAAAATTGAAGAAAATTAAAATACTTGCCATATGCACATCTTTAATACCCCAACATAAAGAAGGTCCCCGTTTGTTAGACGGACAAATCATGTACTCTCTACGTAACATTTCCTCAAAACTGACTATGTTCAACAACGTGTAATTTTCTTTACAAAATTGAAGAAAATCACAATCTTTGTCACATGCACATCTTCAATGTCCAGGAGTCCGTGTTTGCCCAACTGTCTATTTTGTATTGCTTGTGGGGGTTGTGAGGTTGATCACTGTTCGTTATCTTCGCCTTGCATGCAAACACTCTGTACAATAAGAAGGTCATCTCTGTCAAATCATGCACTCTGTATGTAATACTTCCTCAAAATTGACTAAGTTCAATAACGTGTAATTATCTCAAAATTGAAGAAAATCAAAACCTTTGCCAAATGCACATCTTCAATACCTAAACACCCTGTAAAAGAAGGTCTTCACTTGAAAATTGTGGGAGGAGTTAGACGGACAAATTATGTACCCTCCATATAAAATTGATTTTCAAATAAGGGGGCAAACTCCAGCAAAAGAGGTCGAGATGGATCAAATTTACAATATAATATAGTGAGCCACATTTGCAAAGAATATACGTTGCAAGTTTCAGCTCGATATTGTGACGGTAAAATGACAATAGAAACAAACCCCGAACGAACGGATGGACTGTACGTAGACAGCGATGTACCATAATACGTCCCGTCTAAAAACGGGTGTATAAAAACAGGCCAACTATTTGTGCTCATAGGTATTCCAACAGACTATTGGAAAAGATCTGAACATCAAAAACTTCGTAGTATTGTCAATGAGGAACTTCATCATTTTAAGGTCAAGTTCAGAGTACTTTTGCGTAGAGTCAGAGTGGTGTTTGAAGAAAGTTATGGGGATGACTAAGCAGACGACTTTAATACATCAGGGTTCCATTCTTTTGAAGAATCAGCTTTTTGTGATGTCAAAAATCCGGGTCTTTAATTTATCGTGAGAAACTGCCATGTAAATTGTTGAAAAGTCGTACGTTTTTATGTTGTTGATATGGGAAAAGTTGTGATTTCAAATTTAATAAAAGTTCTTTGGAATGCATGAATATACCTCAAGGCCGTAGCAGTGATGGTTGTCAACGCTTACCATGACCCCTGTTTTTAACCTATATCCAAAACCACTTGACTTTCCTTTGTTATACCTAGTTTTGGCAAAGGAAAAGTCCCTGCTCATATTAAAACGTTTTCGGTGTGACGAAGGAAAGTCCCTGCCTATATCAAACGTTTTCGGTGTGACGAAGGAATGGTACCCTGCCTATATTTAACGTTTTCGGTGTGACGAAGATACAGTCCCTGCCTATATTAAACGTTTTCGATGTGACGAAGGAAAGTACCTGCCTATATTAAACGGTTTTGGTGTGACGTGGCGCAGGGAATTAAAATCAAATCGGGTCTCCCGGTTGCGAAGGCTCGGATCCATTTTTAATGGGTTTCAATTATAATTACGTGATTTAAATGTTTGAATTTATCCATTAGATACACAACATAAACTTCTAGGCACGGTGGGTAAATTGTTAACAACAAGACAAAATTACCAATCTTTTAATAGAAATTTTACATTGAGTATCTCTTGTAACCATATATGTATAGGGTAGAGTACAGAACAACGTCAAATTTAACAATTCAAGGGATTCAGACAGTCTATAAATAAGGTTAGAATAAAAACTAACTGTATTATATTAAAAAGGAAAATTATAGACATCTTAATGTTTGGAACAATGGTGCATTCACTCTCTCTCCACTATAAATTGGAACGAATCGAAACTGTCGAAAATCAGTGGAGAGAGAAAGAGTTAGCATGCATATCACAGATACAAATAAGAACAGGTTTATGAGCATTTGACGTTTCGTGTAAAGATATGAGTTTTATTTGGTACACATCGGGTATATATACGATGTATAAACAAACAATTTAAGATTGGAAGGGAACACGTGTGGATTTTTCCATTTCTTTAGAATAAATGTGATAAATATCTTTACAAGATTTGACATAAAGAACTTTTCTCTTCACCAAGAAATCCTTTCCCATCTTCAAATCCTTTTTTACTCCCTGTAGCAAATTTAACCTTTGAGGTTTCACCATTCTGAGTGTCTGTCGACGCCTTTCTAAAGTTAACCTGTATTTCTGCCTGTGGAGAGTAACTCCTTTGCTTGTCCACTGATCGGAACGGAGGTGAAGTTAGATCCAGGGAACCATTCCTTTTACTTATGGCCAATGCATCCAGTGAATTATTTCGATCGTTTTGTTTAATGACGTCCAGGGAAGCGTCCATAGACCTTTTCCGTGGTAGATCTTCGAAAGAAATAGGAGAGTAAAGACTTCTGGCGTCTAGGGATGGGGTGGTTTTCGATTCTTTTCTAGGCGTGTTGGTGACAGATTTCGTTACAGTGTCTTTGTCATCCAAACAAAGCAACCAATAAGACTTTAGATTACCTTTGCCCTATGAAATTAGAAAATGTTGATATTGACAGGTATATGAAAATAAAACATAGTTTTGAATATCTAAGCATTTATGTTGCAGTCACCTTAATGGGAATGGATCCACGTTCTTCCACTCTGAAGGGGTGGTCCTTAATATGATCCCAAGTGGTCTGACTGATATGAATTTTCATAGCCTTAAACAGAACCATTGGCCAGATTATTTATCAAGGATGCCCTGTTAAACTTTTGGTGAACAATTGCATGGGTGTTGTTATAATTTAGACAAAGCATCGAATACCTCTCCATTAGTCTCCATCCTGGACGCTGTGTTTACCGTGTCCCCAAACAAACAGTACCGAGGCATTTTAATACCCACTACCCCAGCCACTGTTGTTCCACTGTGTATGCCTGGCAAAATATGAAAGAAAGACAAGTCATGAAACGTGGTGAAACAACGTATTTAGACTGTTGCTTTGGAGTTGCTAACTTAAATTGCAGATGTATGATAAATGTAAGTGTATAAGTACCCTTACCGTAATTCTGGATATTTTTGCGTCGATTTATTTTTGCCAATTTGAGTAAAAAGCCTATATATTTATTTTTGTGTTTCTTATTTTTGCCAATTTATGTAAAAACATATTTTAAAAACGTGTGAAACATCATCGGTACTGACTCGCAAAAACTCTAGAAATTAATCGACAGCAAAAATAACCAGATTTACTATTTATTTATTATCCTTTTTACCTTTGAAAGGGTTCATTACTCATATAAATCTCTACATATAAATAAAATGTTATTTTGACATTTGAAGCATTAGAGATTACAGAGAAATATGCACCCCTTACTTATTTTCGTCCTCGTTATCAGTGGGCGAATTCACAAGAATGTGTGGAAACGTTTTCTCTCTCTTCTGTTTATTAATACAACTATGTCGGGACGAATTTAAAACGAGTTGAAACCGTTTGCAAAGGTGAAAGGCCAGGGAAAACCACGGGGCATAAATCTCCCTGTACACAGCAGTGCCCTGAAATGTGTCTCGAAGTCCTTTGTCAATCAAATTTTATAAAATGATACTTTACCAACACGAATTCGCATGTGTCCTCCCGTGGACGGATCCGAGAGCTCCACCATGGAGGATATCATATCCATCGCCATGTTACAAATGTTGAGGGCATGGTATGCCGTTATCTCTGGAGCTCCAGACACGACCATATAGGCATCGCCGATTGTTTCAACCTTCAAGCACAATTTACATAGCATTAAATAGTGTTGTGATGTTTTCAACTAGAGGTCATTCTGTTATATCATCAAGACAATCACGAGTTTCTCTCCAGGACTATTACATGTATAACCGTAGAGTATGTACATATCTGACTTGTTTTTACATGGAATGTTCATGAAAGGTGAAGATAACGAGCAGTGATCAATCTCATAACTCCTATAAACAATACAAAATAGAAATTTGGGCAAACACGGGCCCCTGGATATACCAGAGGTGGGATCAGGTGCTTAGGATACTCCTCCAAGCACCCCCTGTCAGCATATATATAGGGTTGTGTAATTTTCCCGTCCGAATAGAGATTTGTAGTCACGAAATGGCATATAATCTTTTTTAAATTGTTTTGAAGAGGAATGGGTAGTTTCAACTTAAGTAAACCCTTTCAATATTAACAACTTTACATGTATATACAGAATTTAACATCGAAGAAGTGAGCAGTGTAAACACATCGTTCATTCAGTTACCTTGTTATATTATGCCCGTTTGGCTCACCTTATAAACTCCATGGCGTTCGCTGAGTTGATCAAACTTGGTGTACATGGCGTTGAGCATGCATACAACTTCCATTGGTGAAATTTGACTGCATATTGACGTGAACCCGACAACGTCACTAAATAAGATCGTCACATTGTCAAAAACCTGCAGAAATGAAAATATTACATGTATCTGTAAGCGAAGAAATCCTTCTAAAGGTAAGCATATTTCCAAACTGCTCCCAGTGACCTTGAGTTTTGATCTTTTTAACTGAACAATCAATTGCAATATAAATCTTAGTGCAAGATATCATCCTTGCACATGGATTTGCATATCAAACATACTCGATATATTATGAGCTTCGAAACTTCTTCATTAACCTTGCACGCTAAACATTTAACCTTCGTTTTCAATGCAGATTCTGTCTTAACATCTTTGAGCAAGGTTTACAAGGCCTGCAAACATATCATATATTCTAAAATGAGTGAAAATTGTCGTTTAAATCCTTATTTAAGGACAATAGCACGCGAACGCACAATTCCACATTTGCAAGTTTATTTAATTAAGTAGCGACAGTCAATTCGCATTGGAAATTATAGACTCCAACCATTGATAAACCACGAAAGTTCTGAAGCCATTGCATATCTTTCAGCATTACAGTACTGTGTTGATATGTAATTAGCTTCCTAGAGACCGTTGTTAGTACAGATCTCGAGATTAATTTTTATTGAAAACATCATATTTAGATTATATCTCAAATCCAGTCTGACATTTCGAAATCCTCTTGAAGACTGTAATCCTATCAGGTTTGTCAGAGGGTACATCGGTAAGAAAGGATTTTTTCTAAATATTAATGCTAAATAACTAGATTGGCTGATTAATACCACATGCCTCGAAGCTTCAATGCAAAATTTAATCAATCATACTTTGGAGTTTAATGAATTCGACTGCTGAGCCAATTTTGAAGTTTATTCGCTTTTGCTGTTATTATAAAGTTTATTGATGTCAAACTGAGAGAAGAATAAACAACAATCCAGCAACTGTCTGCTCACAAACTGTCAACAATCCAGCAACTGTCTGCTCACAAACTGTCAACAATCCAGCCACTGTCTGCTCACAAACTGTCGCCATCGTAAACCATTTCTCTCTCCAACGTTTGCATTTCAATACATGTTGAATGGTGAATCTTTTTTGACACAAAACAAAAATTGAAAAAACAAATATTTTTAAATCTATACAGCAATGCAATGTCCTGTCGCGGGTTTACATTTTACGACCTTCTAACGAATGCGTTTCGACAGCGGACGGAATCCTAAGATTTTTCATCGAAATTAAGATATATGTCCCCCTGATGTACTTTATAATTTAACTTCCCTTCTGTTTTAAAATTAACCAATTAATTTTAACATCCATATTGACGTAAATTCAGAAGTGGTTTTGTTCCCTGAGTAGGTTGACCCGTTTATTTGAAATTTCCCTACATTTCAGAGGCATTCTTCAGAGCACTTGGTTGATTTATAATCTACGGTAAGAGCAGCAGTAAAATAAAACACATTTGGAGGTACGTGTTACTCTCAGTTGATGATGAATTTGAAATGTCTATCTAAATAACACATTGATGTAAATATTAAAGGATTACTGCAAGTATTGTAGAGCGATACGTCCCCCGTAGTGTTCTTCCCCGGACTTTTGGCACTAAAGTTCCCATCCCCTGGGTGAAGGTTCATTCTAGAGGCGGGTTTCCTCCATGGAGCGACTTTTCCTTCTGGATTGAGACTACTATAATACCCTCAGAAGAAAGACTCACTCTAAAGTCACCCCCTCCCCCAGAAATCTTGCTCTAGAGCGAGACTACCCAGGGGGAAGGCTCATTCTGGAGCCACATTTCCCACCCCCGGAAGACCTTTAAAGTGTATCAACTCGATAGGGAAAATAGCACACATATTATTTCGAGTAACTTATACTAAACCAGGGTTCATGTCTCATACTGTGTCAAAGAAGAAATACATGTATTTTGATATTTTTAAGGTAATACCAAACAGATACGTAAAAGTTTTACTCAAATTCAGGTTTTTTTAAGACTTTAAAGCAGTATAATTTGTAACTGATGTGATTTGGGGGTTTTTTCTTCAAATATCCAAGTATGCACCAAATAACACCTATCGGTATAACTAATATAATCCCCAAGATTTGAAGAAAAAATTCAGCAAAATAAACAATTGCAAGAGAATATTGTTTGAGAGCATACCTACAATGAGCGTTTCGTATAAACCGCCATTGCGTCGTATACACGGACATGGGAACGACGACTGCTGAACATAATCGGGAGACGGAGGCCATATACAAAGACGGAAACTGACGCGAGTAACTACACGTGTAGTTTGTTTAAAGGAGATGTTTGATTGATTGATCCCTGTTCAAAGGCCATAAGCGCCGAGCATAGGCCTAAATTTTGCAATCCTTCACCGGCAGTGGTGACGTCTTCATATGAGTGAAATATTTCTCGAGAGGGACGTTAAACAATATTCAATCAATCATCCGAAGGACCGCTCCATTTAGTCCCCACGGGGCCAAGAGATGTTTGTAAAACATATGCCTCCATGGTGCAAAATTGAAAAGGGTTATACACATGCATCATTTCATTGATAGTAGTATCACCAATTCAAAATATTGAGCAGACAATATCTTCCTAAGTCAAGAGTGGATTGACCATGTGACCTAAAAATCAATAGGAGTCATCTACTCCTTGTGCTGTACCAGTGTACCAAGTTTTGTGTCAATCAAGCAAATAATTCTTAAAATAAAGGAGACAATATATTACTCTGTCCAGTTTAACCTTTGACCCTGTGACCTCCAAATCAATAGGGGTCATCTTCTCCTGAAGATGTAACAAATTTGATGTATGTCAAGCACAGGGTTCTCAAGATATTGAGCAGACAGTATATTCCTATGTCCAGTTTAACCCTTGACCATATGACCTCAAAATCAATAGGGGTCATCTTCTCCTGAAGATGTACTAGTGTACCAAGTTTCAGGTCACATGGTCAAAGGCCAATCTATTTTGGACATAGGAATATACTGTCCGCTCAATATCTTGAGAACCCTTTGTTTGACAAACATCAAACTTGGTACACTGGTACATCCTAAAAAGTAGATGACCTCTATTGATTGAGGTCAAGGGTCAAACTGGACATGGAATATAATAACCACCCAATGTCTTGAGAACCCTTTGCTTGACAGACATCAAACTTGGTACACTGGTACAACTTCAGATGATGACCCCTATTGATTTTGAGGTCACATGGTCAAGGGTCAAACTGGACATAGAAATATACTGTCCGTTAAATATCTTGTGAACCCTTTGCTTTACAGACATCAAAGACGGTACATCGAGGTTTAGAATTTTGCGGTCTCATCCAAAAGACTGACAGGGATAAATATATTAAGAATAACATTTGCCTGATGCAAGTCATAAGGGTCATGTGATATCTACTTTAATTAAACGTAATAAACATAAAATCATGTCAAAACCGTATGTTTTCTGTTCGTCCGTCTGTCTGCCTGTCGTGAAAGGTAATTGCTTCTAATTTCTCAAGCATTTGATGAAGTAAAATATCATGGGTAATCTTAAAGTTAAGTGATCAAGCAATCTTAATAAGGAAGCAGTTTTAAGGCATTTAGGGTTATCATTCTTTAAAAAAATCAAGTCATGATTATGAATACAATGATCGAGCAAAAATTGTTACTGGAATGTTTTATTTTAGACTTCAAAGATTTCCCATAGACCATCTACTATAATTCATTTTTTTTTTAAAGTTTAGTCTTCACGTAGGCATCCATCATCGGAAATATACGGTAATTGTAAACACGGAGTGGCGGGTGCAGGAACCAAACTTCTCGTTAAAATTTCAAGGATGATAATAAACAAAATCTCAATAACAATAAGCAAAATTACCGGAGAATTCCATGTATCATAAACACAGTAATAGTGAAACCAGGATTGTTATTTTTGAACCACGCTTTTCGATGTGTCTGAGAATATCGATGCGTTGTGCAGGATTGACAATGAACCAATATATCCCCTTTTCATCCACATCACATTCATTTCCGGGATGATAATTAGCGAAATTACTGGAGAACTGAATGGGATTGACAATATGCCCCTTTTCATCCACAATTTGAAGGACTGGAGCCAGTATTTATAGTTACTGTATTACATATGCAAACATTTCAATTGTTGGAAAAACATCGAACCATCGCTTTTCGATTCTTAACATTCATAAAATTTTGAAAATAACTTTCCAGAAATATTTCTTAAATATACCATTACATTGTGCGTTTTATTGATTTATTTATTTTGTTTCTTTCGCGCTCATACATTGTTTAAGCAAACATTTGCTCAGTTGACTTGTATAGGATAAAATATATTGTCTTTTCAGGTGGGTTCAAGCCAATGTTTATGTCAGAGATTCAAAACTTTCATCAGATGGAATGTGTAATTTTCATAACTTAAATTGAAGGTTGCAGGGCCAAACATTTTTGGTACCACTTGTCAGGGCTAATTGGAGGAAATATTTATGTAAAGACTTTTAAAACGAATGCAAATAAGTCTTCATCGTTATTTCCAATGGCTATTTTTTATCAATTACGTGTAGTGTGTTTTGTACTGCTGTATAAAGTATTGATCCATGAATTTACCCTAGACAGCGAAAGTGAGACTAGTGGAAGCAACATTGAATGAAGACGAAAGTGAGACTAGTGGAAGCAACATTGAATGAAGACGAAAGTGAGACTAGTGGAAGCAACATTGAATGAAGACGAAGACGAACCATGCGGGAGAGTCTGATTCCACAACTAGTGATAAAGTAGGTCTTCCCCTCGAGAAGTGTGATCCCATGGGGATCTGGTCCTCAGTACCCCCTTGCTTGTCGCAAGGGACGACTAAATGGGGCGCTCCTTTGGATGAGTCCGCAAAAACCAAGGTCCCGTGTCACAG
The DNA here is from genome assembly GCF_947568905.1 of Ostrea edulis. Taxonomy (NCBI): domain Eukaryota; kingdom Metazoa; phylum Mollusca; class Bivalvia; order Ostreida; family Ostreidae; genus Ostrea; species Ostrea edulis. Next base: position 58,322,325 of record NC_079169.1, on the reverse strand, counting down.
CAGGTGTGGCAAGATATAGATCCCTCCCTGCTTAAAGGCCGTGAGTGAAGAGCATAGGTCTAAATTTTGCATACCTTCACCGACAATGTCGACCTCTTCATAAGAGCGAAAAATTCTCGAGTGGGACGTTAAACAATATACAACCAACCCGGGAAGTGTGTGCTCTTAAAGATTTTCCACCGGAGGGTGTGGTCCACCGGAGGAGGGGGTACTTCACACTAAAGTAAGACTTAATTCCGGGGGAAGTCTCACTCTGTTATACAGAGCTTTCCTGGGAGGGAATCTCATTCTACAACATCCGAAGTATCATAGTATCCTCTATTAATTGTGTGGTGGGTTTCTTCCCCCAAAAAATGTATGAATGACCCACTTCGCCGTTACATTCGCTGCTCCAATGAACACAAATCGCCATTATAAATTTGTCATCCTCTTCTCAATCTGCGAAATTATTGGTATGATGACTGTCGCTCCAAAGAGCGTGCCTCCACTTCTTTATTATATTTGTGTGTATTATTATACGAGTGAAAATCCGTACTGTCAATACTTGTACATCTATCAGAGTCCGATAAGCTCATCGGCGACACTTTCGTGCTCTTTAGCATTATATATATATATATATATATATATATATATATATATATATATATTAATTACTTTTATTTACAATACATTTATTTCATATTATTTTATTGATTTTCATCATCTTATAACCTCTAGCGTCCCTTGTAAATAAACCATCCCCCCTGGGAATTACTTGCTTAATGAAACTTCCGACTTATTCCACTTTCATTTGAGCCTCACTAATTCATGTTTCGTCTTTTTCAACTTCATTTAACCCAGATCACATATATGACATAAATCGTTAACACTCGATCATCAATATTTCGAAATGAAACTAAAGCCAACATGCAAAGTGAAGATGAGGTTACAATACAGAATGGAATGTAAAAAGAAGTTACAACACAAAAATGAAGTCCAGCAGAGGCAAGGGAACTTTCGTTAATGTGGCGATAATGAAAATATGGTTTTAAACACAACAGATTTGAAAAACAACCCCTAATTTTAAAAAAATGTTTTTGAAATTGTTTTCTGAAAAATCGGTTTGAAAAATTATATTTTCGTCAAATTATAACGAATCGATTGATTGATTTTATATTATTTAACGTCCCTCTCGAGAATTTTTCACTCATATGGAGACGTCATAAAAAATTGAATGGGATTAAATACATGCATTAATAAATATTTCCAAAGAATATTAGAAATTAGCCGATTAGACAACAGCTATATTTAGCGATGATAAAAAATGCAAGTACCAACAGATTGATATATTTGTGTCAATTTTACTTAGAAGTCCTTCCGACGAAAATTCATTCGGAACTTACTCATTGAAGGTGACATTCTGATGTACAAGGCCGAATTATATAAGGATCAAAAGGCCATTAACCGAAGTTGTTTTCTCCCTCGTTTCTCTCCTCCGAAAATAAATCTTTTCTTGACTATAATTTGAAATAAACAACCAGAAATGTATTGGGTTTGGTGCGTTCGTTACAAGATCGCCTTTATATAATATTTTTCTCAATACATATCTATATGAACGCTCATTTTGATATATTAAACAAAATATTAACAACATATATACATATACATAAATTAGTTTCATATTGTTAGGGCGGGGTTTGGAGGGATTATAGCATGTCTTTACAATCTTGTAACGAACGTCACAATGCCCAAACACGCGCCTGTCTCACTATTTATAGTGAGCGCCAAATCGGTCGTGCGTAAAATGAGTACTAAGAATAGCTCGCCTATTTTCGTAAATGTAACTTCAAAAAACGTTAAGAAATACCCCTCTAAGTTGTAGGAGTATTTGTACATCGAGTTCTAACGAAGCTTCGAAATCATGTGACTGCAGTGTGTATACTCAGAAATGGTGTTTCGGCACTAACTCAAAACTATCCTAAACAGTTGATAAATTTGAAATAATTCAAAGTCTCTAGTATTTTTACCATAAATTACGAAATTAAAATACATGTCTACTGATAAAAATATTGTCAATACATGCACATGTGTATTATATGAAAAAGGACATGGTAACATCATGCAGATTTGTAGCCTTTTCATGTTTTTAAAAAATCTTTCCGTCGCAAATGTAGTCCTTTCGAATCTCCTTGAATGGATATTAAAATTAAAACTGGATAGAGTTACGTATAATATATATAATATTACGTCAATAAAACATAAATTGGATCAGATGTAGTATCGTATGTGGTTGGTTGACCTTCCTCCTTTAATTGATAATTATTATATCTATTTTTAGTATTTGGAATTTAAATAATCGTTTAAAAAGATATTCTATCGTTGTTTTTATTATCACTATTTTCTGCACATCCACTGAACAGTACTTAGAAAATTAAAAGAACTTCAATATTACACTGAACACCAACAACCTGAAAGAGGAAGTAAACATAATATTGAGTTTTTCCTATCTGGAAAATCTCAAAAGTGGGTCGGCGACCATAGATATCCCCCCCCCCTTATTTTTATACCCCCCGCAACAAGTTGTGGGGGAGGGGTATACTGGAATCGGGTTGTCCGTCTGTCTGTCCGTCCGTCCGTCTGTAGACGCAATGGTTTCCGGGCTCTAAAGCATTATCCTTTCCACCTACCGTCACCATATCATATATATGGACTACCCATGGGATGAATATGTTCCCTATCGATTTTGGGGTCCAAAGGTCAAGCGCACTGGACATCGAAGTAGCAATATGGTTTCCGGGCTCTAAAGCGTTATCCTTTCCACCTACAGTCACCATATCATACATATGGACTACCCATGGGATGAAGATGTTCCCTATCGATTTTGGGGTCAAAAGGTCAAAGGTCACGCGCATTGGACATCGAAGTAGCAATATGGTTTCCATTTAAATTCTTTAACGGCTTTTTTCATCGCATGGAGATGCTGTGTTCCTAGATACCTTTTGGATCATAATACTGAAGTTTATTCTGAAGTTTGCGAAAATAAGAAGTTTATACCTATTACCAACACCCTTTGGGAGATTGGGGTAAGCGGAGGGGGTATTCTTAGTGAGCATTACTCACAGTACCACTTGTTTACTTTTTACCCCAATCATTTTCATTGATCAGAATCTAAGGGATAACCTGAAAGTGTAAAACAAATTCACCTAAGTGACGTGCACATTCGCCGTAACCTATTATGGGAACATCCATTTTATCGCAAACCCGTCTTACCGGAAGGACCCGAAATTTGGCAGTTGGGTTATTACCTGACAGGTAGTTATGGCTGGTTCGCCCCGCCTCAGTCGATCCGCCACTGGTTTTGGTATCATCTGATAGAGCAGCGAGTCCGTCCTCTTCATCTCAGCATCCAACTTTCTCATACTTTCCTCCAATATTTTGCTCTTCTGTTGCTCCTGTTACAAAACATTTATAATTAATGTGATAAAAATAGAATAAAGAACTCGGAATTAAAACTTCAGAACATTTCTGATATCAATATAGTAGTGGATTTCATGAACAATGCAAATGAATACATGGTCCTATTCAATAAAGTTCAAGATTTCCTAATTGTAGCAAAGATACTGGCGATTAAACTCTCTATGGTTACGTAAACTATATGAAAGGTTTCCAAAGACGACTCATTTTCATTAAAGCTAATCCAATATTGCAAGTCATAAAATATACAAATAAAACGTTACTACGACCGAAATAGATTACAGGAAGAACAGTTTAAAATGGCGTATGTGCAAGGTGATGGAATATTGTGGAGGGAAGAAAGAAATTTTAATTAAAGATTAAAAACAACTTCGCTACTCTGTCGTGGGATTTTACTGAGCAACAAACTTATCTTATTTAATTTTTTGGTTTTATGTTTTTTGTTTTGATGAAGTAGTGGAGCATTAGAACATTGCACCATAAATAATTAATTGAATGGTTCCCAACTTTTTGGATATACAATCTGCCGCGAAAAATCGTCTTGTGCGGAGGCGGCCATTTTTTTATTAGTATTTTTTTTTTTGGCTGCAAAACCAATTCTTGTATACTGTAAACGACTTAGCAATCTACGTCGACGTGTCCGGTTGATAATGAAAAACTCGCCCTTTTTGTTAATTATGAATCCACAGTAATATGATTTTCCATACACTTTACTACCTTATCTTGTTTAATTATTAATCTTTTATAGGCAGGTGTATAACATAACACAATAAACTAGACTCCATTTCACCGCAGACCCATTATAATGGTATTTTCCAACCTATATGTAAAAGGATCAGTCACGGAAATGGTACTAAATACTATCTCCAGGTAACCTTATAGTTGTCAGTCGGCGATGCCTAACGAGGAATGCAGGGATTGTGACAACCGCCATTATGTACATGTAATGACTGAAACGTCCGCTTATGAGTGAGAATCTCCCTAGTTGTATGATTTTATCGGAAACAGTGCATAAAGATGGGAATGCGTGAACAAGTACATGTATTTACTTATTAACTTTAATCAGTGCAACTTGTTATCAAACCGACATTATGGTGTTGTTACTAATGAACATTTTGATCTATTTAGTAGGAGTTCAAAAATATTCAAAATGTTAGAACAGACTTTAATTAGAAGCGTTGCATATTGATAGCGAAATGAGAGCATCTTTCAAATTGTAAATGGACATTTGTTCTAAATTATTAATCCTAACTTTATTACCAATGACCTTGATTGTAGCTAAATGACCATGGTAGAAAGTCACAATACTATATAGTTATGAACAACCTTCTGTCAAATATGAGCTAAATGGACATGTTAAAGGTCACGACACTGTCAAGTCATAACCAGACTACTTAACAAATATTAGCTTCTACGTATACTATTTTCATGGTCGTACGCTTGTTTTGAAACGGGGGTGGGGGGGACATAATATAACGATCTAGTTCGTCAATACAACCTACCATTGGGTCAAATGTTGTCTGACGTGTTTCATACCGATTGTTAGACCGTTCTTGGCACATTGATTTTGATTACGGATAACTCCGTTTACCTAATCCAGATATAGGGCTCATGGCGGGTGTGACCGGTCGACAGGGAATGCTTACTCCTCCTAGGCACCTGATCCCACCACTGGTGTCTCCAAGGGTCCGTGTTTGCCCAACTGTCTATTTTGTATTACTTATAGGAATTATAAAATTGATCACTGTTCGTTATCTTCACATTTCATATCGTACAAACGAAAACCCTCTCACAATAAGTAATCTACATGTATCAAATTAAAAATTAATTATACATTTAGATAAAACAAACAGGGAATCTACTCAATCTGGAAATCCCAATGATAGGTTGTATTGACAAACTAGATTGTTATAACAACCATAGCATTTGCAAACTGCTGACTTTAAACGAGACTGTTGAAACCTCTGCACCATCAATTTGTTTGTCAGTAGCCTGCCTCGATTTAAAAACTTACCATACACAGAACAAGCTCTTGCGTGTCGAATCAGTCAAGATATATAAACACCATATGCAGGTGATAATGGAATATTGCTACATAAATATTGGAGGTTGACGATGGAGAAATTGAAATCATCCCGTTTGTCATAAAGTTGAGTTGTTAGTTTACTGTTGATATCTACTTTCACTAAAATATCTAAATATGAAGGAGAAATGGACGACTCTGTGGTGTCTTTTATTTCGAGTTCACAAGGAGAGATCGAATCGACATATGAATGAAAGTTATTATTGTTAATAGATAAAACGTCGTCGATATATCTAAATGTCGAATTCAAGGTCAAAGCAAGAGATTTTGTGAAAAAATTCTGTTTCATAGGAATATAAAAACAGGTCAGCTAACAAAGGAGCACAATTTGTGCCCATGGGAATTTCAACAGACTGTTGGAAGACCTGATCACCAAAGACCACGAAGATATTGTCAATGAGGAACTCCAGCATATTTTTTATTTCAACTTCAGAGTACCTGTGCGTGGAATCAGAGTGGTATTTAACATGGTAATGATGTTGATTGATTGATTGATTGAGTATTGTTTAACGCCCCTCTCGAGAATATTTCACTCATATGGAGACGTCACCACTGCCAGTAAAGGGCTGCAAAATTTAGGCCTATGCTCGGCGCTTATGGTCTTTGAGCAGTGAGGGATCTTTAACGTGCCACACCTGCTGTGACACGGGACCTCGGTTTTTGCGGTCTCATCCGAAGGACCACCCCATTTAGTCGCCTTCTACGACAAGCAAGGGGGTACTGAGGACCTATTCTAACCCGGATCCCCACGGGATTGGTAATGATGTAATATAGTATATGGTAACGATGTAATATATTATGTAAAGATAGGCAACTGTTTCCTATTTATAGTTGTCTACATTTTCTTTCTTCACAATGCTACGCCCCTCAGTGAAAACATTTTGTACAGTATTTTAACTAGTACGGTCTATTTTGAAATTTCCAGTTGGTGTTGAATTTAAGTTTTGGTGTGGAAGGTTTAGGACTATGGGTTGATTCAAATGTTTGAGCAGCTAGGGTTAAATGATCAGACCTCGGTATTAAAAGTAAAGCCAAATACACTCATTTTTTAAAAGTTATGACTGACAAAGAATCAGAAGATTGCTTGCTTGCTTGTTTTACGTTTCGTCGAGAATTTTTCACTCATATTGAGACGTCACCAGTTGTAGGTTTCCCTTGTGACAGGTCGATTCATTGTGACATGCCGAAAATGTGCAGTGTGCATAGGACTACCTCCTATGCACACTGCTCATTTTCGGCTTGTAGCATCAACGCTACGGGAAGAGGGCAGCCAGAGAAGTTGATTTCACAGTTTCTTGACAAGCAAAGGAAAATTTTAAAATGAATAATAAGAGGGGTAACTTTGCCTAAACTTCAAAATCCTAAATCGTGCGAAGGGGATCCTTCACTGATTGGCTGTAGGTATAATGTATATTTCTATACACTGATCTGATTGGCTCTAGGTATATGTCTATGTCTATACACTGACCTGATTGGCTCTAGGTATAATGTATATTTCTATACACTGACCTGATTAGCTCTAGGTATAATGTATATTTCTGTACACTGACCTATAATGTATATTTCTATACACTGACCTGATTGGCTCTAGGCTTAATGTATATTTCTATACACTGACCCGATTGGCTCTAGGTATAATGTATATTTCTGTACACTGACCTATAATGTATATTTCTGTACACTGGCCTGATTGGCTCTAGGTATAATGTATATTTCTATACACTGACCTGGTCGTGGGTATATTTTACTCTTCTATATATGGACCTAGTCTTGGATATATTTTTTACACTGACTGGGCGGCCCTGGGTATATAATATACTTCATTTTTCTATACAATGACTTGGCACTGTACATCTAATTTTTCTATACACTGGCTTGGTCCTGGGTTACCCAGTATTATTAACTTTGTATACTTTGACCTGGTCCTGGGGATATTCATGTTTTACTATAAACTTAGTTGGCCCCACGTTACCTGGCATTGTTGATTTTTCTATACACTGACCTGATCCAGGGCAAGCTTTAATTCCGCTGACTGCTGGGTCCCAGCCAGAACTAAGTCTCGACTCGAGTCATGCATACTGAGATCATTTATATACAGCCCAGCCCGGAACATTGCATCAGGGTCTTCCAACCTAAAAAAAATCATTCACATTATTTACAGATTGGTTAACTAAATTCTAGTCCAGCAAGATCAATGACAACATAGTGATGAGACATTTCGCAGCAGTAAATTTTATAATAACATCATCTAATCACCGATGTCCACACACCTTCACAACTTATGTTAATCAGATGTTATTTAATTAGGCGTGGCTAGTAATATATTACACTCCCATTCCACCATCTGTTATATATCTTACACAGGCGTGGCTAGTAATATAATGCACCCCCATCCATCATCTTTTATAACTTACATAGGTGTGGTTAGTAATATAATGCACTCCCATTCCATCATCTTTTATAACTTACATAGGCGTGGCTAGGAATATAATACACTTCCATTCCTTTATGTACATCAACTATTATAACTTACGTAGGCGTGGCTAGGAATATACACTTTCAGCCCATCATCTGTTATAACTTACATAGGCGTGGCTAGGAATATGATACACTCCCATTCCATTATGTACATCATCTGTTATAACTTACATAGGCGTGGCTAGGAATATAATACACTCCCATTCCACCATGTACATCACCTGTTATAACTTACATAGGCGTGGCTAGGAATATAATACACTCCCATTCCATCATGTACATCATCTGACCCTTGAGGCGAATGTGGTATCCTTCTTCCTCGTCTGATGACTCCTTGTCCAACAGTTTAACCTTTCGAGAATCCTCCTGGTCTAAATATATTTATAACCCTTATAATTGACTTTGATTGAAGCAAAGACCATGGATTAGGGTCGTAACACATTGTCCAATCATTAGTTACTTTTGTGCTAAATATGAACTTCATTTGCCTCTCCATCGTATGATGTACATATTTCTAACATGTTTGCAAGTCTTTGATCTTAGCTAATTCACCTTAATTCATGGTTATGTAGTAGCATGAACTCTAATATCTTTCCTTTACAAAGTCATGGCCATGATATAAAATTCTGGATTTTTAATTACCTGTCCTTTTTACCTTGTTTACGTGATTTTGACCAGTTCAACACGTTTCCGCAAAAACATGTTACGATTCCACAGATTGTTTTTACTACCGGTATTCCGCGAAAAGTATGGTATTACAATTCCGTAAATATTTTAAATTTTAACAATACAACACACAGCACTGTGTAAAATACCAACATCCATTCTTAATTCTAAGCAGTATCACTGCATGAAATGTTCTAAACTGTACAGATATAAATTTGGTGCCAGAACATATTGCATGTCAGGCACCAAATTTGTACCCAACAGTCCTTGAAAAATTAATTCAGGAAACTTCATGTTTTATATCGAGGCACGCTACTGACAAACAAGTTGATATTACATGGATTTCAACAGTCTCGTTTAAAGTCAGCATTTCGCAAATTCTATGGTTGTTATAATGATCTGGTTTGCCACTACAACCTATTTGTCTGACATGTTTCATACCGATTGTTAGACCGTTCTTGACACACTCATTTGACTACGGATTACTCCGTTTAACTGATCAAGATATGGGGCTCACGACGGGTGTGACCGGTCGACAAGAGATGCTTACTCCTCTTAGGCACCTGATCCTACCTCTGGTATATCCAGGGGTCTGTGTTTGCCCAACTATCTATTTTGTATTCCTTAAAGGAGATATGAGATTGATCACTGCTCGTTATCTGCACCTTTCATTACGCATATTCTGTACACAAAAAATCAAGGTTTTTTTGTCACTTTTACATACTGTCGCTGGTGCTGTCAGAGACATCGTTTTGATGCAAGTTGTTGTTTGGGGTTTTTTGCAACATGTCCGTAAATACAAATATATTTAGGTTTGGGGAAGAGAATCGAGAATTGAAATGGGCATGAAAGACTCTGGTCCATTCGTAGTGCGATTTTCCCCAATATCTGGAGTTGTTGCCCAATTTCTGGTGGAAACTTTTTTTATCATTACTTTTTTATATAGTATAATTAAAGTACATAATATGTACAGATTGAATAGAACTTGTATTATGATTTTTCGTGAGAGAGAGAGAGAGAGAGAGAAACACAAATTTGTGGTGGAAATCTAGTCTTAGATTCTGCAGACACATAAGATCTTATAATCACATGAGTTGAACTTGTCGCCACAGGTAAATTGCAGAAACGCAATGCGTGGGTACAATATTACCTGTATATTATTTTGCGGAAACGTAATGCATGGCTACAATAATAGCTGTGTATTTTTGCGGAAACGTAACAACACTTTCTGCGGAAAAGTAAAAATAACATTTTTTTTTCAAAATTTGCGGAAAAGTAATACGCCGACTTTGACACATTGTCTGATTAAAGACAACCTTTTGTGTTTATAATTGAGTCATGATTATCATCATTACTCATACATTTATTAGATTTTTTAATTTTTGGGTATAATTATTTGATTAAAAATGTACAGTATAGCTTCTGCACTAGATGTGCAGGAGTATATATATATATATATATATATATATATATATATATATATCTTAAAAGATTTTCAATAGTAATCGATATAGCAAAGTCCTTGAGTCAGAGACAATGGGTTTTAGAATTAAATATTTGATAGATTGATTGATTTTATATTGCTTAACGTCCCTCTTAAGAATTTTTCACTCATATTTGAAAGAAGTTTCTGTGATCTTTATAACCAGCTCTCACTTTACAAGAACTTTTTCACGACACTTGCTAGAAACAAAGATGAAAACTAAATTCATGTTTGTATAAAAAAAACTTGAATACAATCTACCGTATCGAATGTAATCTATTTCCATGATTTCTCAGTTGAGTCCAAAATCATTTGAAGGGTGATATATTTCAACTTTGAACGTCATAGAAAATTTACAACTTTATTTTTTAAAGAAACTTTATATTTGTACTTATTACAACCAAACTAAGCCAAAAGATATATATCAACTTATACATCCATATATATTTTTTGCATCAAGTATCCCTAAATACAATAAATATTTACGTTTTCACTACAAAAACCACAGACCCCCGCCTAGCATCAAAGCCCCTGATGATTTTGTAGACACGAATTTCGCAATATTTGTAGAACATTTTCTCATTGTTATAACTATTTCATTTCGTTCTTTGAAGATCAGGAGTTAAGGTGATTGTAAAAGAAATAAACCATTCTCACTGTATGAGCCATTAGAATATATCCCCTTAAATAAAGAGCTGATGACGACGACTTTAAGGAGGAATAGTTACAGTTTCCTAGCTCGAAAGAAACTGCCGTCTTCACAGGAATGTCACAAAGCTGTCTTAGCAAATAATAAAAGAATTCATCAAAGATGGTACATAAGTACCTGTAATTGGATACTGGCGGAAATAAAAAAAAAAATTCACGGAAATGAAAAAAAAAATTAGTGGAAAGAAAATGTCGATTCGCGGAAATTGAATGCGCCGGCTATTCGCTTAGTGGAAACTTTTAAAGATGGAATTATACATAGATGCATTTGTATTCAATATCTGACAACTTAATTGGCCATTGAAATTAGCTGACAATGTCTGGAGTGAAGCGTGAATTATTTATTGGACTGGGTCATGTTTATGTATTGTCTGGAATCTTGTGTATTGGAGATTTTGGACAAAGACTCCAGCCTCCGGGACATTTCAACAGATTTAAGGTAGAAATCGACATTCTACATTAGATATATTCTCAACCAAGTTTTCACTTTCGTACTGAGTAAACACGCAACAGTAATCTATAGAGTTTTTCTAATAAATATTTTTCTTAAATATCAGTAATTTTATCACAATTTCTTAATTACGATATGGTTCAGGAAAACTAAAGAAGAAGAAAAAGGTTTCTTTTTATCGCTCGAACGACTGAAATAAAGCTCATGGAGCTAGTTTTCAAATCACGAAATGCTTACCACCTCCTCGCAACGAGTTGAAGAGGGGGCATTGGAACGCTGCTTTGGGAGAGGGGTGGGTCAGTGAGTAGTAGCGCAAGAGAAAATCAACTTTACATAGTAATTTGTAGAACTTTATCGATTTCCAAAAACTGAATGGAATGTCTTGTGGGAAGGATTCAAATGAAACAGTACATTTGTACTACATGGTACGCTGTCATTACTATAGCCTTTCAAGATGAGAGTCAAAGACCTAGGTTACTAGTATCTAATATATTCGTAGTAATGATATCATCAATGATGAGTCAATTCTCCAATATATACTTGCGCCATTACCTTGTTGAGGGGGATTACTTTATTCTTCCTTTTTTTGGCCAACTTTATCCTGAATTTTGTGAGTGCGTGCGTCTCTGTTGTGTTGCTACATTCTCGTGAGATTAAGCCGAGCACACAGGTGATAATTCTTCAGAGTAATGAAGGCTCACTAGTGTTCTGGTCTGAGAAGTGTTATATCACCTAGCACTCTCGGGGTATAACGTCACTCAAACCCGACGACTAGTCATCCAATTTCACCATATTTACTCTTTTACGAGATCAAATTTTTCGCAAAAATGATTAGACTTATCGAAGCTTTTCTATTTATCGCATCAAAAATAATCCCGATCTCCTGGAAAAACTCATTGAGACGTGAACAGAACAAATCCGACAACAAACATTAGGGAACACATCATACAGATAGTGACTTACAAACAAGCCCAAAGTCTCATTATCTTTAAAATTAATCTTGACCAATCCTGTCTCAACACAAAGAAAAATCATTAACCTGATTTTATAACTTGTTAAAATGTTGTAGGTCTATTTCTTTATTCATTTTGTGAAGTTGGTACGCTTCACAAATCACAAGAACTGATCTTAATGTTTTATTCAATAGTGTACATAAATTCCATTGAGTTAGAAACTTTTCATGAACAATCGTAAAATTAATCTTTAAAGTAAACTTGATGAAATTATGTTCCTAAATAATAATAATAATACTAATGAAGACTTTAATTGATTTTCTCATTGAACTGCCACTGCAGCTATCCCTATATATCTGGGAGGTAAGGACGAATGACCGTAAAATGATAATTATTTTCAATAATTAACAATTTTTAATTCATGAAATCATAAACCTTTTCATGTTTCTGAGCAAAGTTGTTGCAGGGTGTATTGTGATTGCAAATATGATTCAAATTTTCATTAATTATACATGCGAGTCTAAAATATAGGCTACATGAAAGGCGCTAAATGAAGTCAAAAGGTCTAGTCTTTAATTTATCGTAAGAAATAGTCGTGTAAAGTGTTGAAAAGTCATACGTTTTGATGTTGTTGATTTGAGAAAAGTTTTGCGATTTCAAATTTACTAAACGTTCTTTTTTAGAATCCATAATTGATTTACACGATAAACTATTTGAAATTAGAGTATCGTATTCTGAAATTTTCAAAATATTTGGTATATTTAATTATTTTTTTTAAATGTCCGTTTTGAATTTTCAATTTATGGTGTGGTAATAAATTTAGAATTATGGAAAAGGGAAAAAATAAATAAATGAAGACCGGTAGCTCTAGGGGTTCCCTGGAGACCTCTGACCTGTCGACCATACACAAAGAACAAACTTTATATGTCCATGTGAACTCGAAGTAAAAGACACCATAGAGTCCTCCAAACCAGTTTCATTATTAAAAATGAATATTAACGGCAAACTAACAACTTCATGACAAACGGGAAGATTTCAGCTTTTCCATCGTCAACTTCCCATATTAATGTAGCAATATTCCATTGTCATCTGCATACGGCGTTAACGTCTTTCAACTGATTCGATAAGCAATAGCTTGTCGAGGCAGGCTACTGACAAAGAAGTTGATGTTACAGGGGTTTCAACAGTCTCATTTAAAGTCAGCATTTTGCAAATTCTATGGCCGATTGGTTGTTTTGATCTAGTTTGCCAATGCAACCTATCGTTGGGTCAAATGCTGTCCGACTTGTTTTATACCGATTGCTGGGCCGTTCTTGTCACACTGATACTCCGTTTACCTGATGAAGATATAGGGCTCATGGCGGGTGTGACCGGTCGACAAGGGATGCTTACTCCTCCTAGGCACCTGATCCCACCTCTGGTATATCCAGGGGTCTGTGTTTGCCCAATTTTCCTTACTATATTGCTTATAGGAGTTAAGAGATTGATCACTGTTCCCTATATCCACCTTTCATTCACCAATGTTATTTAAAAGAACACCCCTTTGATAGTTGAGATATCTTTAAAACTCATAATAACTTCAAAATAAAACTTGCTTTGAATGGACAGTTATTTGCATCGTAAAAGTCTTTTCTGTTCATACTAGATACAAATACAACTGGTACATTTAAGTACTAAATGTCTACCTTGTTCACCTTATTTGGATATATAAACAATGGAAGCAAAGAGATAGTGTAAGCATAGCTGGTAAATTCCGATATTTATATACCCAACAATACAAACAATCAAAACTTTGTATCCATAATTATTGAAAAGAAATCACTTTCTTACGCTTAATAAACCACTCACTAAGTAAAATTCTAGCTATATATCGGAGAGTGTTTGGGGTACTTTGATTAAGAATAAATTACTACACACTGTAATCATGTCCTAAAAACGTATAATTAGAACAACTTTACGCATTTAGAATGAAAAATATCACAAGGCACTTTAAAACCAGCAATGAAATCTACAGACATACAAACCTATTTTCGATCAGTGCTGTTGATAAAACTAATTATTTCATTGATTAATCTATCTGTCCATTTTTTCTTTAGACATAATATACCTTGATTATAATTTTCTACAAATATTAACAAGTGTATTCCATCTCCACTTACCATCGGCTCCGTCACTACTGAGAGTGTCCGTGGGGCTCAAAGGATTCTCCTTTTTATCGTTTTCATTGCTCTTTTTAAATGCTTCTCTCGCAATTTCTTCAAAAGGGCATCCTGAGCGCTTAAGAGACTTGTACGACATCAGTTCGAAAACGTTGTTTGTATGTTGTAAAATCTGTAATCGTTAGCAAATGGGAAAATATAGTTTTGATATGTGTTTATACAGTGTGACAATTGATTTCACAATTTGGTTAATAAATAATCCAATTTGGTCTTACTGTGCACTGGGTATGGCCAAAAATGAAACCAAACTAAAATAATAACTTAGTGTTGGAGAAACATCCTTCTCTAGGAACTATATGTACAAGTACCAAACAACCGATTCCAACAAATACTAAGGAGCTAAATAAAAGATTTACTAAGAAAATGAACCGTCTGTGTCTATCTTGTTTCCACAGAGGAAAGACATTCCTTTGAAATATATCAAATGATTTTTGGAATAGGAATTTTCAAATGTATCATGATATGCAGTTACAATTATTGAATGTTATGCATAGATACATGTATATATATGAATTAGTAATAAAATATACAGGTATCTAATTAGACAGAAGTTATCTAACTTATCAAACACAATATCTACTGTGTAAAACACGGTCGACGTGGCTTGGTGGTTTATATCCTCGTTTCGTGACCAGAAGATCGCGGGTTCGAGCACCGTTCATACCTAGATCTTGTCAAACATAAGATATAAAAATAGGTCATGATTGCTCCCTCACCAAACGCTAGACATTTAGAAATAAAGAGTCTCTTGTTTCACAGCAAGCGTTGTCACGATAGAAAACCCTTACTGCTATGAATAGGTACATGTATTTCCTACGACTAGTGACGTCTCCAAATGAGTAAAATATTCTTCATGGGATGCCAAAAAAGAAAAGGGTAAAACAAGCTGGTTGTTTCGTTTTTTTTCAAAGGAAAAGCAATATTGAATTTCAATATATACTTGCTACACTTCTCCGACAGAATTTGTATAGCCTTTAACACATATCCCAGATAATTCTAAGTAAATTATCAGACATCTATATTCGAATTTCCAAATTCTGTCTATAAACATAGAGATGAAATCATGTGTATTAAAGGCTTCTCAAGAAAGACAACATTATATACTTCGGCAATCACCATATTTATTTGATGCGACGGGGGTTTTTTTTTGGGGGGGGGGGTTAAAATAAAAACTTTTATACGTGTACTTACCATATCCCAATTAAAACCGATAAGTGGACGGGTCAAAGAAAAAAGAGCGTGAAGCTTTTGTCCTTTTGCTGATGGAAACACTGCAGCAATCCCAGAGCCGATTCCTCTAATTTCAAAACTCCTAGTAAAGACAATGTGAAACGGAAAGAGGTTAAAAAATACACTACTATTCAACGGGAGCGAGTTCGAAGCGAATGCTTGCTGCTTCACCAATTCTTCTTTGAAAGCGTTGTTTTCGAAGTGTAACCTGAAGACCACGTGGGTCGTACTTTCCTGCACCTCTAGACTAACGACATCGATGATGATTTCCACTTTGTAAAACAGTTTTCCCACTTGCCGAATTTGCCCTTTAACATAGTGGACGAACCCTTTCCTTTTACTCCTATAATGAAGCGTCAAGCCAGTTGTGCTTTCATTTGTACAAAAGAAAGACGGGGGTTTGAGTTTTGGGTAACTGAAGCGTAGATACTCATGGAGATTGTCGAGTCCGTTGAGGAAATCACGCATGTTTCTGCCGAGTACACTCAAAATTTTATCGTAACCATACTGACCCACAAAACTTACAAACGACACACCGAAGGCATCCATGATGTCATCCTCTTCAATATTTAGAACGAGAGAGCAAGCTCGAGCTAGGTCAGGAATGATGCTTTCGGAGTACCTTTTGTGTGTTGAGAATGCCATCGTCTCCACGCGAGCCAACTTCCGAATTTTCTCCCACGCATCGTCACCATAAGTTTCCTTCAAGTATATTTCGACTGATTCCAATAATAACCCATACATCGTGGATCGCTTTATGTGCACGGGCACGCCATCTTTTTTTCGAGAACGGTCTTCATACCTGCGAACACACAAAATAAGATGGCTATAAATATAATTTAGTTGTAAATGATAATAATGATTGTTAAGTTCAATTAGATATCCATTGTTTTGATGCACATTGCTTCCATTGATATGATGAAATATTTATAAATCACTCACAAATCAGACGACATTTTTTTTTAGAATTTCAATTCAAGTACATGTAACTAGATTTGAAATAATATATTCACTGTCCGAAAACAGTGAATAACATGTTCTGTGTAATTGTTTTTGCATTAAATACGGAGAAACAAGTTCCCTGGATATTTGCTGACTCTATATATTGCTTTTAATATGACAAACGGAAACACGTGACTTGACAATTGCTCGTGCGTAATACTTGGATTCACGACAAATGACTAAAAGCCGATCGAGAGAGAGACGAGGCATTTTCCTCTTCGGTCATAAATTCTTGTTACATTTGAAGGATTCTTTTGAATTATGAGTCCGTGTTCCGTAATTAAGACCAAGCTAGAAATTCTGCTGTCCCATTGATTACACGCTCAAAAGTTCAAACGAGAAATTTCTTCAAGAATTAGCGTCAACAGAGACACATTTAGCAAATCACAAACTTTGAAAGAGTTGAAATTTTTTATCGCTTTCACGTGTAAGCTTTTAGATACTAAGTTACATTTTATATTGAAAATGATAATTAGAAAGTATTTTACTTCAGAAGGCGAAATACTATACATATATCGATATAGTAAATATAACTGGTGAATGTTGTAAACTACATCACATGTTCATTATCACCATTTAAAAAATATTTTTTGACCTGACCAAGCTTACTCTTAACCTGTACGAAATTCTACGTATTGCAACAAAGATTAACGAACGATAACCTCAAATGTAGTCATTCTCCTCAGAGGACGGTTCAGCGTCGAAAATGTCCAAATTATTGCATATCCTATCGACGGACGGAGAGTTTGAAGAATGTCCCTCTGAGGGGAGTTTGGGGAAATCATTATAAGATAAATACACATTCTGCATCAAGGAAAGGTATGTTTATTTTTCTACATAATGAGCATCGGGATCTGGAGCAGTCCTTCTAGTGCCCACAGGTCACGGCGCAGGGGCCACTCCAAAAATAAAATCCGCAAGAAGTATGCGCGACTGTCTAATGTAATTAAGTTTATTCACGCTTTTCTTCCCTTTCTTTTGTTACTGAATGTCTATTAAGCGAAACCTATACCGGTGTTGTATAGTAGCCTTTCCCCCTAGCCATCTTTCCCCCCCCCCCCTCCCCGGAAAAATGGCTATATAGTAGTCCCCCCCCCCCGGAAAAATGGCTATATAGTAGATCTTCCCCCACGGAAATGTGGCTATCTAGTAGGATTTCCCCCTCTTTATAGCCAGATGACCCCCACGGAAAACCTACTATATAGTAGATTTTCCCCCTTCTTTTCATTCCGGTTACGTTTACGGCGGACCATCCCCATACATATTCTTTCTATTCTGAAATTAATCCTTTTCTGGCTATTCATTTCTTTTATATCCTAAATGGATATTTAATTTCCGAATTCCCTTGATTGGGATTTTTGGAAATATACATTGATTCAACAAACATCGTTTCATTCAGTCGAATGTTATGTAAAACAATCATATACGTATTTAGAATGTAAAATCAGAATATTTCGTGCTTGTAAAACAGCACCTATTTAGGCAACTCAGAATTTGTTAATTTATCGGATAATTATTTATCGTTCGAGGAATCAAAATTGTCTCTCTCCAATTGATTAACACAAAAACTTTTCATACAGTTAGTGGAGTAAACTTAAATTGTACAATTCTGTTGGTTGCCTACCCCTGATTCCAAATTGCCGCTACTAAGGAATCAACTCGCTCTCTCGCTAGACATAATTCTTTACACTTCATTAGGGGGGAGTGAGATTTTTCAATTGAATTAGATGTTTTTAAGAGGAAACTTTTCCCCCAACTGTTCCCGGGTCATTGGTGGATTAATAGATGTGAACATGTTATTGATATAATCGTAATTATTCCAGGCGGTGGAACTCAGTCCCAGCTGTACTGTCAGTACTTTGATTTATACATATTGGTTTACAAAATTTCTCCATTGATGAATTACCGCCGCAGTGGTTGAGAGGTTAGAGCGTTCGCCCCGCATGCGGAAGGCCCGGGGTTCGAATCCCGGCCGCGACACACCTAAGTCGTTAAAACAGGTAGTGACAGTTCCATCGCCAAACGCTCGGCATCAGGTGTGAATGTCACAGGTCCTCGGAGGTGACCTTAAAAATGGATGACCTGTGTCACAGTAGGTGTGGCACGCTAAAGAACCCTCACTGCTCAATGGCCGTAAGCGCCGAGCATAGGCCTAAAATTTGAAGCCCTTCACCGATCTTGGTGACGTCTCCATATGAGTGAAAATTTTTCGAGTGAGACGTTAAGCAAGATACAATCAATCAATACAATCCATAGATGAATTTATTTTGAATCTGACAGATGGACAGCGTCATCATATTTCATTCCTATACGAAGAATAATCTGGGAAAGTTTTGATTTTTGATATGCATTCCTAAAACGTTTTTAGCTCGCTCAACTGAGCTTTTCTGATCACCTCTTGTCCGTCGTCTGTCCGTCTGTAACCTTTCCACATTTTCGACTTCTTCGGACCAATTTCAACCAAACTTGGCACAAAGCTACCTGGGGTAGTGGGGATTCAAGGTTATTCAAATGAAGGGCCACAATAACAGCGAAATAGTAAAAATGCATTGACGACTTTTTAAAATGTTCTTTTCCAAAACCACTGGGCTAATTTCAACCAAACTTGGCACAAAGCATTCTTAGATTAAATCTGTTTAAATGAGTCATAGGGCCTCTACAGGGGGATATAATAATCAAATAATGCATTTTTTGTTGTTACCTTTAAAAAAAATTCTGAATCAAAGTACTAGTATAATGATAGTTTTGCTCAAGCTTGTTTATTGCTAGGACCAGTTTATTGCTCAGGTGAGCAATGTTGCTTATGGGCCTCTCGTTATTTTTCAAGTTTTATATAACAATTTTATAAAATTGTAGGGTAGAATTATTCAAGTGTTAAAACTGCAGTCCTGCACATACATTCATGTGCGTTTCTCTCTGATTTATGGATTTTATTTTGTTAATATTCTTTTACAAATAATATGAAAAAGCTATTATTCTTGAATGTTTCAAACTCATTTCTAGAATGCAACTGGAAATCCTATAAATATTCATCTAAAGGTGAATATAAGAGATTCACTAATTTTCTCCCTAATTTGTCTCCTTGTAAAATGCTAATACCTTGCTACTTGAGGAGCCGTTTTTCGAACATAAATTACGTAACTGTTCTCCGATACAGTTTAAAGTCTTAAATGAACTCAGCATAACATCTTATAAATACCATTTATAATAAACATTTTAGGTCACCTGGGTCACTCAGGTGACCTATTGCTATTGGTCTGTGTCAGTCGTCGTCCATTGTCCATCGTCCGTCCAGCGTAAACAACTTCTCAAAAACTACTGGACCAATCTTTACCCAATTTGATATGTAACATCTGAAGGAGAAGGCAACCAGAAAACGTAAATTTCATGACCCACCATCCCAATTGACCTTAATGTTGGGATAAAAACTGTAAAATTTATGCAATTCTTTAAAACTCTTCTCTACTCCTAGGCATATAGCAGACTAACTGAATATATAGTAATGATGAGTCAGAAAGCCTCTACCAAAATGGTAAATTTCATGACCCCCGGGGCAGGGGTTCCTGAGTTTGGGCGTGGCCATATTAGTCATTTAATGACAATTCCTTCAAAACTCTTTACTACTAGGCAAATAACAGACAAATTGAGCATATAGTAATGATGGGCAAGGAAACCTCCAGTCTAATTAGATTGGGAAACCTCTAACAAAATTGTTTATTTTGTAAACCAGGTTACAGGGTTTCGGGATGGGGGGGGGGGGGTTAAATGATCAAAGAGAGTTAATGTTTATAATGCTTAAAACCTTATGTCTAGTTATTTTGATGTTATATGAAAACTAGATAAATAAAAAGATGAGGTGATCAAGATGCTGCCTACCCGAGTAATACTTTGGGGGAAAGACTCTGCTTTGCTTTGTATGAAATTCCGTCTATCAATCTGCCAAAATATATTGAGATATTGAACACTGAATGCTTTTGTAAAGAGGTTACATAATGCAGTCTACCAAACGTTTCAATTGTAAAGGCTTTGGGGGATTGTGCATATAAGAGCCTTTAAGACAGGTCCATGCATGGGCTCAGATGACCGTCAAGGCCTATTGAACTCTTGTTAATTCAAGATACGATACAATTAAGACTGCAGAACATCATTGAACATAAAGATTTATTCTGATACATTGTAAGTGGGCTTACTCTTTGTTTTCCACAAAATGCTTTTTATGAATTTATATATAATTTCGTATGTTTTATACTTTCTCAGTAATACCGTAAAGTATATCTCTAAAATGTATCTCTATGAAAATACATGTATTTACATTCAAACTATCGGCAACATACACTCTTCGATACTCAGATCTATGCAATATCAGTACTTGTTGTACAAAACCTGATTGACTTTCCATAATCTGTTTTCTAAAATCAAAACCAAAAACGTGAGGGGGTAACCCTGCTATGGGGGAAGATCTAATATATAGTAGACTTTCCCCCTAGGGGGAAAGGCTACTATATAGCCATTTTTCCGGGGAGTAAAGCTACTAAGGGGGAAAGGCTGCTATACAACACCGGCCCAATTTAGAAAGGTATGGAAATCCGGGGGGGGGGGGGGGGGAATGCTTTCATGAAACTTCCATGCTAGTCGCGTTTTTAAGGATCTATAAGACAGATTAAAAGCAGACCGCTGAAATTTTAATAACTGATGCAACAAATTATTCCAAATACTTTATATTTTGGGCCCAGCGAAGGGGTCACAATCTCTGTTTTTGGCCATTACGCATTTTTATGCTATAGTTGTGAAAAAGTGATGATTCAACTCTGATTACGGATTACAATTAAAAAATAAATGTGTGAATAATTACAGATAATCGAATGGTAAATGTCCGTGCTTACATCACACTCGTGCGTTTACAACATGACATGATTAACGAGTTTGATCCGAATTCCATTTTCCTATGATAAGACACAGATTTTTTCGACAATATGGTCATCTGAATATTTCGTTCAGTATATCAATATTATATCTTGTATTTTCACACGAGTTCGAAATGTTTTTCAAAATTTTATATCAATTATTCAATAAAAAAAAAATTGCAATCGATCAGAATGTGTGTAAAAACAATCTGATTAAAATCATATCCTTTGATCCGCTCACAAGTAAACACACTACTTATGTAGCGATCTCTGTAAGCGGATCAAAGGATCTGATTTTAATCAATGAAACTATTTTCCTTCGTATCTCAACGACCGCGGTCTGACTCTACTGAGTTTCTTATTTCATTTCATTCATAGAATACCGTAATACTGATATCTTTATTAAGATATAACATTGAATTGGAGGAATATAATGTACCTTAAAGAAATGGAGCGCTACTCGTACATTTACCCTACGAAAAATCGTCCGTAAGAAAATCTCAAGATTACTACGACCTACCAAGTTGAAGATACAACAATGAACCGTTATTGTTACGGGCGTGAGAGTCATACATGCGTCAGAAGTCGTGGCACATCACCAAAGACTGGTTTCTTTTCTACTCTAGTGAAAACCCCTAGAATGGAACATAGCAAACAACAATAACCTCGATACAGGCATCTAGTTTGTTGTGATATTAAAAACGAAATTCGTTGTAAGGAATCCAGCGGGGAGATTCCGGTCACTTCATGAGATTTGTCATAACCCAAAAGTGAATAGCTAATCATGTTAAAGGCGTAATCAGACAAAAGTTAAAACATTATTTTCATATTGTAACATTTTACAAATACGCAACATTCGTTTTTGAATGAGGTGCATGCAATGTGTGATTTATGGGGTTTTTTTTAAATACAAGAGTGGGTTGGGAATTACTGCAAACGTGTGTTTGGGTATTTGGGATTATTTTTAATTTAACACAAATTCACAGAAAATCATATCATTCAGGAAATAAGTACGCCTTGGTTGTTTTTATTTTCCGATTATGAAGACGTTTTATTTCTAGATAAAAAGCACCAACATTCAACAATAAAGAAACAAAACGAAAAAAGAAGTAAAAAATCTGTTTTCAAAATATATGTTTTAGGACTAAATGTCTAAGTTGTTTATATTATATTATAAAGGAATAAAAAAGAATGTAAGCATGGGATAATTTCCATTGAAACTTAACAAGTTTATCAAAGACAAAACATCGGGCAATGTGACAAACAAAAAATCATGCAAAGCTAGTTGAATGATCCAGATGGCTGGAATTTAAAATATCGGAGTAAGGATCCCCCATCTATCCGAATAATGTTAAGTTCAAGAGGATTATGACGAATGCAAAGAAACCGTCTCCCGGGATTTGTAGATTTACACATAACAATTTTACATTATGTGCATATGTTGCTTCTAATCTAACACAAACATATTTTTCGTAAATAGTTTTGACTTTATTCGCATTTTCAACTTTTATTCACCCTTCCCACTAGTCAGTTTTGGAAAGTGATACAGAATTATCAGAGAGTGAATCGATTAGAGTCCTGTGTATGTCGATATGAATTACTGATTAACTTATCTATATAGATATACATTAACTCCTTGTAAGAGCAATAAATTTTGTCAACTATGCATTATTTCATTGTTTCGCTACTGCTGATGAATATTACGAATACAAACTGTCCATAGATCAAATGCTGTCTGACGTGTTTCATACCAATTGTAAAGCCGTTCTTTAGATAATGATTTTGACTACGGATTACTTCGTTTACCTGATCAATATATAGGGCTCACGGCGGGTGTGACCGGTCGACAGAGGATGTTCACTTCCCCTAGGCACCCGTGACTCTATTCATAGAATATCGTACGACTAAGATCAAAATTTATAAACACGATAATTTCCTTATTTTTCATTTCTTGTAGACTTTCTTAATTAATATGTAAAGTGCATCCATGGTTTATAGAACTTGAATACATACTTATGACCTTGTGATCGGTATTTGATTATCAGACAGAATTATTTTTTCAGCTTAGTTGTAAGATATTTTGTGAATAAGTGCCCTGATCCCCTCTGGTGTATCCAGGGGTCCGTGTGTGCCCTACTCTTAATTTTGTTTTCTTTATAGGAATTTACTTTTTAGATTGATCATTTTTCGTTATCTTTACTTTTTCTTTATTTCTTTTTGTTTGCTGTTTAATGGTCGTGACTTCTGTATCTACAAACCAAGAACTAACTATACTCCTAGTAAAATGTAACATTGATATCATTGCTTTTTAAAAAATCTTTCGAAATGTTAAAGAGGCACGCTACGCAGTAAAATAGATGCATGTATACACGGGAAGTTAATGCAAATATAGTGCAAAGTACTTTTCTTTTACACACACATATAAAATTTCCATTACCTTCCAGTACATGTTCGTGAAAGCAATTGTTTACGAATCGAATCTTTCAGGCGTGGAAATTGTCACTTAAACCACATGTATGAGTCCTGTACGTTCTATTCATAAGGACATGTTTACATAAAAATTTATACGGCCGGGCTATAAATTGGGAAAGGGGGTGGGTGCTGTACCAGTTGTTACAATCATATATGGAAGTGCAAAATTATGTAAACATGTTTAGAATATAGAAATGTTCTTAAAACTGGCTTCAAAAAATACAATGTCAGTACCATTAAGTGTAATCAAAGAGACGATCTCCGGTCTTTCCGGCAAGCTCGGAAAAGACACCTCGAGGTTGTTTCTCCGTGTGCCGGAAAAGTACGAGAATATAATTCCACACGAGATTGTTTTTCGTTTTCTCATTTTTTTAAGATTGTAAAATTTGTAAAATTAAGTTCTACATAAATTAGATCAACATTAGCATCTCCCCCTTTTAAAAAAAACAGCATTTCAATCATTGAAGATATTGTAAATTTTCATATATCAATCACTATTGAGAGGAAATGCATAGTCCAGAGACAGAAAGAAATTTCAACTACACACAGTACATATACCGTCTTCCACGGAAAATGGTAATGGTTTTTAACAACGGTTGAAGTATGAGAAGTGCTGTCAACATTGGTTGGTTGGTTGTATATTGTTTAACGTCCCGCTCGAGAATTTTTCACTCATATTGAGACGTCACCATTGCCGGTGAAGGGCTGCAAAATTTAGGCCTATGCCCTGTGCCTACGACCTTTGAGCAGGGAGGAATCTTTATCGAACCACACCTGCTGTGACACGGGGCCTCGGTTTTTGCGGTCTTATCCGAAGGATAGTCCAATTTAGTCGCCTCTTACGACAAGCAAGGGAGTACTGAGGACCTATTCTAACCCGGATCCCCAAAGGTCTACATTGATTTCATACTATGCGTGAATTGACATGTATTTCAAGTACAAAACTCATAACTTCAAAAAATCAGATTACCCTGAACACAAAACCGCATTCATTCACAGTTTAGAAATCACAACTTGTTGAAGAATACAGTCAAAGAACCCCAATACCGGGTATTTAGCAAAAATCCATAAAAACAGAGACAAAACTAGCCCACTATGAACATACATTTACTACTTATAATGGTACAAGCAATGTGACACGCGTCATATCATTGTTTCTAGTTGTAGCATGCATTATTTTGAAACATTCATTAAACATATTGGTTAATAGATTAAGCATAAAAAAGACGGATATTCCATCTTTTAGAGACGGTGTGTAACAACGCCTAGTGAGAAACCGATGATGTGTGACACGTACTAGTATTCCATTTAAGTGTGGGATAGGAAATTGGCAGAGGAGGATTTCGGGGAAAATGTTCAAATATTCGCTGTATCGAGTGATATCACGCGAGACATACGTGTATTTTAGTCGCGCTTGTTTTGTGCTTGTTTTCGCAAGAAAAATCCCATAGCAATCATCGTTACATTTTGTTGACAAACAGGACTCTAAAATATTTCTAACATTTTAAACTGCCTAGATATTAAGATGGCATGTTTGTGATAGAGGAGAATTTTCATCGAAATTGCAGACAAAAGCCCAACAACATGATTGATATCTTGTAGCATGCATGGCTAAACGGTGCATCATTATTTTTGAAATTTAGAGCTTTAACAAAAATACTTAGGGTAAAAACAGCATATATGATGCTTATAACATTTTTTTAAAAGCAACAGATAAAACCATAACCTCTCATACAAATGGGTGTTTAAATCAAAGAATGTCAGTTATGTACATGGACTGTTGGCAATGCTAATTTGGGTTTTTAGCACTATTTAGCATCATCTAGCACTTGCCCTACAAGCTCTGTATCAACAAGAAACAAACATTAAGATAACAGAACTGGTTATAAAATATTAATACATGTCTAAATATTTGGGGATCTGGGGTAGAATAGGTCCTCAGTATCCCTTGCTTGTCGTAAGAGGCGTTTAAATAGGGCGGTCCTTTGGATGAGACCGTAAAAACCGAGGTCCGTGTCACAGCAGGTGTGGCACGATAAAGATTCATCCCTGCTCAAAGGCCGTAAGCGCCGAGCATTGGCCTATATTTTGCAGCCCTTCACCGGCAATGGTGACGTATCCATATGAGTGAAAAAATCTCGAGCGACACGTTTAACAATACACAATCAATCAATCTTGCCTCTTTCCAACAAGGCAAATAAGTAAAGAAATGCAAAAACAGAAAATGAATTATTGTGTAATGTTTCCTAACAGTGAATTTAATTACCAATCACTGAGTTACAAGATGATTGAAACAATCCATCTTAAACAAATCTTGTATCCTGTGATTGGTGTACACCCGAAGTGCTTTTCCGAACTTGTTGAAAAGGCGCGAGAAAAATGCGAATGGGTACTGTTGTCAACATACTTTACATACCTTTCTTCTTTAGAGTTATAACTTTTTGATAGAAGTAAAGAGGAGATCAGAATTTTCTAAGTATTCTTTTACAATGGGGACAAATGTTAGCTACGAAGGCAAAATAACTTACCTATATAACAATGACGGATAAAATAACTTACCTATATAACAATGACGTATACAATAACTTACTTATATAACAATGACGGATAAAATAACTTACCTATATAACAATGACGGATAAAATAACTTACCTATATAACAATGACGGATAAAATAACTTACCTATATAACAATGACGGATAAAATAGCTTACCTATATAACAATGACGGGTAAAATAATTTACCTATATAACAATGACGGGTAAAATAGCTTACCTATATAACAATGACGGATAAAATAACTTACCTATATAACAATGACGGATAAAATAGCTTACCTATATAACAATGACGGGTAAAATAACTTACCTATATAACAATGACGGATAAAATAACTTAAGCTGCTTTCACTGTGTGTTGTTTTGTTAGTGATGTGGCCTCTACATATCCTGATATGTAAATCTTTAGATATGGAACATCTGCCCAATGTCTGTTGTAAATGCAATCCGTAATGGTTCGCTGCTAAATAACGAAGGCCAATTGGATCTGGTATGTTACATCATCACTTGAGAAAAAAACCTTATAGTTTAAGTCCTGAAAAATTTCAATTCAATTTTTCAAATTTCAACACATTTTAATGCATAAAGTCCCATGTTAATGCGCTATAAATGATGTATACAAAAATATTTAAAGCTCTTCCGTCAATTATTAAAGCTCAAATACAGATATCTCACCAAAAATATCACTCCATCTCGCTTATCCGTAAATTACATTGCACCGACAAGAAATGCAACTTTAGTTCAAGTACGCCAATTTTAAGCCCATTCAGAAACAATGACGACTGTGCCTAAGGTAAATATGATTCTGCCATACTTTCACACGGTGAAAATGTAAATACATTACATCTTTGATTTTAATGTAACACCGGATAGATTGATACACCAGAAAGAAAAGTCTTTCAAGAAAACCTTTCATGTTAGTATCAGACTGCGTATCAAAGTTGTCCTCTAGATTGTTCTCTATTAGATCCCCTATTTTGATGATAAACATAATATCCTGATATTAGAAGTTATGAGAAAGCTGTGGTAGGAGAGCTATTGGAAGATCCACATAAACTATCCCTTAATGAACCAAAACAAGACTGATTGCATGACACATACTACTTAATTGCCGACATGAAGACGAAATAAAACAGCTGATTGCTGCACATTAACACGTTTACAAACTGTAGACATTCGTCAATTAAGGCACACAACAAAAGCGCAGCGGAAAAGACGCGAAAGACAATCGGAAATTCTCGGTCGTTATCCTTCATCGTACATGGCACGGTGTGACACACAGTTAAGTGAAATGATGAAGGAGATAAAGTGGGCAAACGTCTGTTTTATTTGCTCAACATTTAAAGCAACATAATATTCATTGAAACTAATAAAAAAAATATTGAGATGATTTCTGATTGAAAGAACAGAAATCTTGAGACCTTAGATTTTGTCATATATAGAGGTATAGATCGTATCTAATGTCAAGAGATGATGGTTTGACTACCGATATGTTCTTCATAGATCTAGTTTAATTCACCAGATATTACAGGCCGTCCATCTCAAACTATGCACGCGATTCTGCGGAATTATAATGGTTTCGTTTCTGCGGGATTAATGTTCATTTTCCAAAATTAATGCAATACGTATTGAAGTTATTGTAAATATTTGCCTTCGAGTTGTACAATCTCTAGAAATAGATCAAGTGTGAACATGAACAATGTGATAAACATTAGAGTGTTATATTTACAGTGCGCTTGATTTGATAATTTATTCAATTTATTACTTTTTTATCTATTTAGTAGTTCATTAAAAACAAAAAGAGTGTTTTGTGGATTCAAGACTACAATGAAAGGTGAAGATAACGAACAATGATCAATATCATAACTCCTATACAAAATAGAGAGTTGGGCAAACACGGACCCCTTACAATATATTCAAGTGGTCTTGAGGTGATAAAGGGGATTGAGTCCAGACAAATGAAAAATCCAAACATAAACATGTATGTATAATGTCTTTTCCTTATCCTTTTGTGTAAAACTGCTAACTAATTTTGCTTACTATAGTAATTGATATATCTTAATTGAAGTATAACTTCACAATTAACTCTTGTCCTAAAGGGATATACAAAACGCATATCGTCAGAGTGGTCCGATTAAAAAAAAATTGAATGATTTCTTTCATCTTCTGCGGCCTGATATCTTTGACGCTTGCGTCAAGTTGTTTTACTGTTACATTTGCAACTGCTTTATTGAACTTTTCACATTTCAGAACGGTCATCCGATACCCACAATTCCCGGCAAACAGCGAGAGCTTCGGTACTTTGTACACAAACAGTACATATTAGGACTCTTTTACATAAAGTTTTTAAATTGATTGATAGGATTCTTTTTGGGTGAACCATGTTTGTTGTCTTGTTTGATATTCCGTAACCTTTCGCTTTAATACCACGTTTCACCCGGCGAGTTCCGTATCGCGGTAGGCGTTGGCACGATAAAGAACCGTCACTGCTACGCCGTATTAAGTGCAGGGCACAAGTCAGAATTTGTGTAACTTCCCCTAAAGCTGGTGATGTCTCAGTAGGAGTGACATAGAACAACCAACAAACCTCTATTTCCGGTTCCAATATCCCGACGCGCGTTTCAGCTGTACTTATAAATGTGAAGCAATACTCCACCAGGATTCTTCTTGTCTTCTTGATTATTGATAATGTTCTCCAGCGACCTGACTGGAGACTACAATAGCTGGGTCAGAATAACCGATATCGTTATGACGGCTCTGTCACACTTATTGCAAGGCTTCCAAAACTCATTAGGAATTACACTGAGCTTAATCATAATTCTTTATCATTGATGATAAAAGGACAACGAAAGAGCAAAGCCTACGAACAAAGGCCATGTCGTCATATTTCCGCATATAGTATACATGCATTGTCAAGGGGTCGCTGTGTCGTTTCTTGAATGTGCTGGCTATGAATGGTTGGATGAAATGTGCAATCCATATAACATCAGAAACCAAAGAAAATTAATAACTAACGTTGGTCACACTTCTCTTGGTGTATAAATATATTTATTACAGGTTGAGGAAATTTATAATTAGAAATTAAACGACTTCCTTTCAAACCCATTTTTCTATTTTTACCCGGCGAGTATGAATACCTAGTTAGCGGATAATGACTTTATATATAGAATCATTCGAGCTCAAGACTACTCCTAGCTACAGAACTCTAGCTCTTCGAGAAGATATTTGGGACAGACCAGAAGAGCTATGCGCACGGTTGTCCAAACATACATTAAAGCCTCATACGACACGAAAACTCACGGCTTCAAATGATTTCGTTTGTTGACGTAGCCATGTTAGGTGGCCAGTCAATTCGGACCCCAGTTCATTCCACACTTTTACTCTTTTTGAAACATTAATATCTGTGTGAACTAATATTCCCACAAATATTTTTAGTAAAATCTTTTGGATGAAATCATCCCAATTCAGTTAAATAATAGCTGAACTAAATTCACGGCTTTTATAAGTTTGTTCCCCATCCCCTCCACTCTGTTTTCACACTCCAGTATTGAAATGGAGTGTAAGGGACCAGACGGCTTTTGTAGCATTGGTAATACTTTTTTTACCTTTAGAAAAATTAGTTATCTTTTTCATTTCTATTAATTATTCATGTTTATGATAAATGATTACTGAATACATCACTCGTGTTGAATATTATAAATAAATACAAATTACAACAGATTTCGAATTGACTGGCTACCAAACATGGCTACATGTACAATTGAAGCTGCGAATTTTCGGATCACATTGGGCTTTAATGAATATTTGAATGTATGTTAAGACCCAAATATAGTAGGATAATATGTTAGTAATTTTTTTTTTTTTGATATTACATTTATGAGACGGCGATGTAAGAATACAACGTTCACACTTTTTTCTCCGCCGTAAATCGAAGGTTTTTATAAGGGGTGAATCTGTAGTTCTCTGATCTGTCCCAAGATTTTCTCAGAGAGCTACAGTTCTGCAGCTAGACTCCCCTCACGGTTCCGTGTTGGTTTGATTGAATGTGTATTGTTTAACGTCCCGCTCGAGAATTTTTTACCCATACGGAGACGTCACCATTGCCGGCGAAGGGTTGCAAAATTTAGGCCTATGCTCGGCGCTAACGGTCTTTGAGCAGGGAGGGATCTATATCGTGCCACACCTGATGTGACACGGGGTCTCGTTTTTTACGGTCCCATCTAAAGGACCGCCTCATTTAGTCGCCTCTTACCACAAGCAAGGGGTACTAAGGACCTATTCTAACCCAGATCCCCACGGTTCTGTGTTGGTTTGCATTGCATATTTTTAGTAAAGGTTAAATGTTGAGCAATGTCGTCAATAAAATGCGCAAGCCTTGTAACTGCTATCCATAACATTGGTATTGTGTTTTGAATGAGGATGTAAATAATTTATGTTCAAATCTGACCAGTGTCAACCGAACATGAATTATTTTCATATAAAGGATATATCATCTCATTTTTATCTTCATTGAAAAATCAAAACACAATACCAATGTTATGTGTAGCAGTTACAAGACCTTCACATAGCAGTGGTGGTTGGTGTTAGGGGTTAAAACATTCGCCTGTCACTGCTCCGACCCGAGTTTGATCCTCGTGATCGGCAGTGGTTGTATGAGAGGGTACCGTGGTCGCTCACTGGGACACGTGGGCATCGTTAGGGTACTCTGGTTTCCTCCCAATATCCTAATGACGCCTCGCACGAATATCCTAGCCGCTTAAAATAAGTTACAGAACTTGTTTGGTAATCGTCATAACGTAAATTTATAAATAAGTTTTAAACAAAAGGATTGGCGATTGTGTATACATGAGCCGACTGCCATAAAACATATCCCGTCCAAAGAAATAAACAGAGAAAGAGATGGAAAAAAGTACCTTGTTCCAAACCAACTCCGATGAAAACCGATGCCTCTTTTTAAGATGCTACAATGGAAAACATAGTATTAAGAACAAAATCATACACAGCGCACACTCTCGTACTGTAGGCGAGTGTTCTATGTTTATTTTAAACTATACCATCTATTTCATGTGGAACAGATACACACATTAACAGAATCACACCACCATCTCTGTATGCATCAGAATATAGAGTGATAAAACAACTTCAAAGGATTCGTAAATGACAAAGAAATTAGTCATTGTTAGTTCCATTTCTTTAAAGACTGTAAAAACATCTCTGAAGTGAGTGAATTTCTGGACATGCAGTGGTTGGTACAAATGTTTTCACTGCAATGTTGTTTGCTATAAACTCATCATAAGCGTGTATTTACATTGTCGTTGAATATCGGGGATCAGAAAGAAATTTCATCATCATCCTCGTACACTGTGTATTACGATTTTCACACACAATATTAACATATAGCCCACATGTGATCGTGGCAACATTAAGTCTGATATTGGCAATTATGAGGGGGAAATCAATGGGAATTATAAGTTTTACCGGTGAACTAAATAATAAGAAGCCTGAATTCAATTTAGAGGGTCTTGTAGATGTAATTAAGCAAAAGCTAAAGGGAACTGTCTCAGTGGACTAAACCAGGTCTCCCCATCATCCATACGTGAACGAGACCAACTGTGATATATTTGACATTCATCCATAGCATTACATAAAAATTCGACATCGACCTTTCACTTATACAAGTATCAATTCAAAAGTTATAGCCATCCCACATTGCTTTGTTGCTGATGCAACGTCTCCATATGAGTGAAAAATTCTCGAGGGGGACGTTAAACAAGATACAATAATTCAACCCATCAGATGCGACATCAGCTGCATATCATAAGATGTTGTCTAACGACGTGAACTTGTAGGTCTACACAATCTTAGTTGTCAGATTCGATCAAGAACTAAAAAAAAATCAAGTCCAGAGTTATATTGTCCATTACATGTTTTATGATGGGTTATTGTGTATTTGTATAATGGTTGCGGTAGCTCAGTGGTAGAGCGTTCGCTTCGTAACCGGGAGGTCGTGAGTTCAAGCTCCACTCGCGCCATGGCCGCGTCAACCCCAAGACGTAATCATGGGTAGTGACTGCTCCTTCGCCAAACGCTCGGCATTTATAAGTGAGAAAAACGAGGTTTTTCGGACATGACCTTAAAAACGGAAGTCCCATGTCGCGACAGGCTTTGACACGATAAAGAACCCTCACTGCTACGGCCGGAAGCGCTAAGCATAGGTCTAAATTTGTAGTACTTCATCTACAGCTGGTGACGTCTCAATATGAGTGAAAAATTCTCGACGGGACGTAAAACTAACAAACAATCGAATATTGATAGTCTTAGTTTGTCATGGAATCAAGCTGGAGGTCAAAGGTCGATGTGTGCAGCTCATCGTGATTACTACAGAATGTGACTCAAACAAAATAAGCAAGGAGGAAGTGGTCAGATTGATTGTAAACATGTCGTCTTCCTTCAACAGGGAAGTGTGACAAACATTTACAATGATAGTATTTGTGGTAAGATGATACTTCATTAAAAATCAATCTCCTACACATATGATACGTCTAATAAACATTTATAGAGACTTGAAAGGTTTATTTTTAAAGTTTGAGAAACTTGTCATAGGCATCTCTCCAGCATCTCAAAGATCGACACCTGTTACAAACGAAAGCATCTAATATTCTTGACGCAAAGTAACGAACACAAACTACCCGGGGGGGGGGGGAGAATTTTCATCCATATTTTCTCAAGTTAATCATATTGTTCAGATTCGTACTGTACTCGTCATATCAGAAACAGCTTTAAATCAAATTTATCTATTATAGCTAGGTTTACTTATTGTTATTAATTTTGATCTCGTATCGCACTATAGCTATAAGTCGTAGACGTTGTGTAAATCTCTATAAGATTCCAAGGGACGTTGCTTCATTGTTCGCCTCTTTCGCGATCATTGTGAACCTTTGAAATATAAATGATGTTCTAAACGCTCCGAACAATCACAGGGGCTAAGCCCGTTTTGGGCCCGAACTCTGTGATACCATAAATATAGAAAGGGGTCTAACTCTGACACAGATAAAAAAAAACTAACCACTCGCTTCAATTGCCTAAAAAATCTTAAACTAGGTAAGCTATGCGTAATTTGTCGTTTTCCTTGCATAGATTAATGTTTTAACTACTTGAATGCCAAATTTCAAGTCACTGGTTCTTAAAATATCCAAGATATACGTCATCGTTCTCTCGATTTCACTTGTATATTTTTACTAGGACATTTACCGGTCCAGGTCACGGAGTCGTTTCTCGCCTATGACAGCAGCGAAATTCAGACTAGTATGGAAGATTTCGGACCTGTCAATTAAAATTTCAAATCAATTATACGCTACTTACTTCCTCATATTTTAATAATGTTCTTCGTGTAGACGTTACACGACTTATTTTCCCTCAGCACATCAACTGTTGACAAGAGCTGCCGTTTTAATGAACGCACTAAATACCCGATAGACTTAAAATCTCAAATACCTTAAAACTTATCAAAACATTATTTTTGTGATATTGCACTTAGAGAAGGAAATTGAACATTATTTCTTGGCTTTTTTAATTTTTTGTTTTTGTTTATTCTATTTCATTTAGATTATTATTACCCATTTTCCCCTTCTTTAAAGTTTTAGACATTTCGGGTATTTAATGAATTCAAAAAGCTCTTGTCAACAGTTGACGCTGCTGAGGAAAAATAAGTCGTGTAACGTCTACACGAAGAACATTATTAAAATATGAGGAAGTAGCGTATAATTGATTTGAAATTTTAATTGGCAGGTCCGAAATCTTCCATACTAGTCTGAATTTCGCTGCTGTCATAGGCGAGACACGACTCCGTGACCTGGACCGGTAAATGTCCTAGTAAAAATATACAAGTGAAATCGAGAGAACGATGACGTATATCTTGGTTATTTTAAGAACCAGTGACTTGAAATTTGGCATGCAAGTAGTTGAAACATTAATCTATGCAAGGAAAACGACAAATTACGCATAGCTTACCTAGTTTAAGATTTTTTAGGCATTTGAAGCGAGTGGTTAGTTTTTTTTATCTGTGTCAGAGTTAGACCCCTTTCTATATTTATGGTATCACAGAGTTCGGGCCCAAAACGGGCTTAGCCCCTGTGCGAACAATGGTATCTGAAATGCAAAGCTGAATCAAGTTTAATAAAACAGTTTGACGATATTTTTGTGCAGTTATTTACTATTTTGAAATTAAATATATTCTATATATTAATAGGTTGACGTATGAACAGAATCGGGTGACAAGCCTATAATTACTTCTTTATAACGCCATCCTATTCACATGATGGGATCTCATCTTGTACAGATCTCACTAGAATTCGATGAAATCAAAATGCGACGTAGAAGAGACTCTTGACACGACCTTTCGTTTTGAGTGTCTTTACACAGCAATTCAATAGTTAGGAGTATTGAATTGGGTCGGAAACAATACCATGATTTTTTGCGTCGTTGAGATGGATAATAATCGAAACAGATGCAATTGACTTACTACGACTTTTATTGGGAAACATGTTCTGAAAAATCAAAATATCGTTTCTCTATGAGGTATATACTGTATATATATATATAGAGAGAGAGAGAGAGAGAGAGAGAGAGAGAGAGAGAATTTTTCTCTTCCAAATTAACGAACACTTTTTTGGTAGACTTCGACATATTAGATTTCGACATATATATATATGGTAGCATGTTAAAAATATCACAACGCCGATTGAGTATACACGACGAGTTTCTTTACTTCTTCAGGAGTACGAGTATGATTATACTCCTAAGTAGTAAAGAATTTAGTAGAGTATACTCATTATATACATAAACCGAAAGAAATTACAGCAGTATTTACCAACATTATTCAAATGAAATTTTATATTAGATTTCAATAAAATTGCAACAGTATCACTGTTCGTTATCTTCACCTTGCATCTATTGACATAGTTCTTTATTTTGCGTCAACGCAAGCTTCGAAATTCGCGATCCTGTAGAGAATATAATTTAAAAAGACTTAAACAGTTTTTACGATCAGTCGTTCTGATAAAAATATTTCGATAGACCTTTGACTAGCCTATACTTGCTTGCATAATAGGTGATACTAAAATTGACAAATACATGTATCTAAATCTCGCAAATAAAAAAAATGTTTGATAAACTATCAAACAATTGAAAGCAGAAAATATAATCCTCCACGATTTATCATTTGATATGACAACATTTTACTTGCTCTAATAAAAAGGTAGTCAAGATTTCCGTCCTCCACCGCAGATGGACGCAGCCTTGGTTAAAACGACTCTTTTATTCGAAAGGTTAAATACAGCAGCTGTGCTTATTACTGAAGGAAACTGGTCAACTAGAATGAACTGCTGTCGACAAAATTGCCATTATTACAAAAATTTCAAGCAATTTTGTCCATTTCAAGACTAATTCACGAAATTAATTTAGTCATATAACCAAAACGGCTGTGTGATTTTATCTCATAATATGAAAATGAAAGGAAATTTGATAAAAAGAAAGCATCTCCTTACCTGTTTGTTTTAGTAAGTTCCTGGTTTAAGTTTACAAGAGGTCACCATCAAGCTTAGGTAACGGGCCAGGTGTCCAGTTAAATAAGGTTAGCAATGGTAATTTTGTCGCTCACGATCACTGATTAATGTCTATTGAGACCGGCCACTGCGGATAAATGGGCACTCCGCGGAGTCCACGCACTGCAATCAAAACGAGACGAGTATGATATAGCAAGCTTTCGGTTTTGCTGTAAAATGAGCCATTTGAAAGTACACCTTTCGAAATGGCCTAACTATGACGTCATCAATTAAGTCGGGATTACTGAAAAGATCGAAAAACATGTGATTACAGTAATCAAAAAATGGGACTAAATGTCTAACAATTACCTTTTTTTTTTTTTTGATTTACTTCCTTTAAAATATCGAAATTTAATCGCGACAATTTTATGTCCTTTTTTTTTCTTTTCTTTTTTTCTTTTTTTATATTTTGATAGAAAGGGATTTTCAGGCAAATTGTCTGAATACAAATCTCCAATAAATGATTATTTTCAATCACCTTACAAGTCATGGTAGGTAAAATTAAAAGTCATGTTTTCTCTTAAAAGGTATTTAATCTAAAAGGCGTTTAAAATTAACAGCTTGTGTGTGCCTTTCCTATGAAAGTCGGTTGTTGCCAAATGAAAAAAAAATATTTGGTGGGCACCAGATAATGGTATAGTGGCCTCCAAATTGAATTCTGCGTCCGCTACATAGAGTGAACTGGCGACCGCCACATGTTATCTGGCGATCACAGAATGAGTTTATGGCGGTCGCCAAATGATCATATGTGACGGCAGCTGGACACTTATTTGGCAATCATCATAATCTCATTTGACGACTGCCAGTTACCGATATGGTGGTTGCCAGATATTCATATAGCGGCCGTCTGATAACTTTATGTAACTGTCGCCAGATAACTGTATGTAACTGTCGCCAGATACCTTTATGTAACTGTCGCCAGATAACTTTATGTAACTGTCGCCAAATAACTTTATGTAACTGTCGCCAGATACCTTTATGTAACTGTCGCCAGATACCTTTATGTAACTGTCGCCAGATAACTTTATGTAACTGTCGCCAAATAACTTTATGTAACTGTCGCCAGATAACTTTATGTAACTGTCGCCAGATAACTTTATGTAACTGTCGCCAGATAACTTTATGTAGCAGTCGCCAAATAACTTATATCGCAGTCGTCAGATAACTTTATTAACTCGGCATTAGGTGTGAATGTTACGGGTCCTCCGAGATTACCTTAAAAACGGATACCCCGTGCCACAGTAGGTGTAGGACGTTAAAGAACCCTCACTGCTCAATGACCGTAAGCACCGAGCAAAGGCCTAAATTTGAAGCCCTTCACCGGTCTTGGTGACGTCTCCATATGAGTGAAAAATTCTCCAGAGGGACGTTAAGCAAGATACAATCAATCGATATACGTCCGAGTTATTTCCCTTTGGAGAACTTTCGAGCATAGTAAGGCGCGAAACAATTTGTTTACATGCGGGAGTGGGGCAAATAAGTGAATGTGTTCAGTAAGTTTCTCATATGCAGTTTCATAATCCAAATTCGACTGATAGACAAACTTGGTAAATGATAAGTATTTAGGGAGTAATTAAATACACGGAATTCTTATTATATCACGTTATTTCGTTGCTCGTACGTATCATATCCAGGATA
The DNA here is from genome assembly GCF_947568905.1 of Ostrea edulis. Classification (NCBI taxonomy): domain Eukaryota; kingdom Metazoa; phylum Mollusca; class Bivalvia; order Ostreida; family Ostreidae; genus Ostrea; species Ostrea edulis. The sequence goes on along the minus strand of NC_079169.1, from coordinate 58,284,424 downwards.
TTACTTGCAAATATGACATTGTTTTTATGTTTCCACTTCAGTAAAACATTTCTTTTGCTGGTATATTGTATTCCCTACATTAACCTATTTAAAGAGAAGCCGTTTTTAATACATTTTATGGCCTTCCTCACTGACTATAGATCCCCTTTGTTTCACTAAGGCATTCAAAGTTCCACTAAATGCACCTCCTGTACAGAAGAGCTCTCATCTCGAAACTGGCGTATTAAACCAGCTGTCTTTGCTTCATTTTTGCAGATTTTAACCTGACAAGATAATTATTTTATAGGTATATTACATCTCGTCTTATATTCCTTCCAAGTGCTTGTATTAATGCAAGGTGAAGATAACGAACAGTGATCAATCTCATAACTCCTACAAGCAATACAAAATAGATAGTTGGGCAAACACGGACCCCTGGACACACCAGAGGTGGGATCAGGTGCCTAGGAGGAGTAAGCATCCCCTGTTGATCGGTCACACCCGCCGTGAGCCCCATATCTTAATGTGACGTTAAGTATCACATGTGTCCGAACCAATGTTGCGGCAGAGTTACAAGATACAAGGTGTTTTGTTCTATTGCTTTTACTTTCATGAGACTTCTTCGCTTAAATCAAAATTGAATGCTTGCGATTCTAGGACGAAGTGAGACTTATACATGTCTATAGCCATACCACAAAAGAAATGTAAGCAAATGCAAGATGAATTAGCAATCTGGCGCGAATGTATAAGATGGTTTAAAATTTTAAACTTTTGCTTTTCTGTCGCAAATACAGGCCAACGTGAGATGAAGTGACAAGAATACTCGCAAACACAGACGAATGCAATGATATTGCTCATTTGCCTATATTGTTAATGCATTTAGACCTCTATATTCTTAAAGTTAAAATTTTATCTATTCTAAGACATTTAACAAATAAGTTCTATAACTTGTATTAATGTCTTTACTTTTTCCTTTCCTTTTGTTATAACATATAGACAATAAAATATGTCAAATTCAAGTCAACGTCTTTATTTGACTCGGGCATTGGCGCGAGGGAATCATTGGCATCAGCGGAAACGCACGTGTTACTCTCACCTTCACAACCACTGCCGATCACGAGGGTCGATCCTGGATTGAGAGTTGTATGATTGATTGTTTTACTGTTTTCCGCCACACTCAACAATTTTTCAGTTATCAGGTGGCGCCCAGTTTTTATTGGTGGAAGAGAGAACCCAGTTACAATGGTACCTAATAAGAGACCACTTACCTTCCGCAAGTAAACTGGGAAACTTTCGCACTTACCGGTGCGAGTGGGATTCGAACCCGAGCCGACCAGAGGTGAGAGGCCGTGTGATTTTGAGCACGATACTCTAAGCACTCAGCCACCGAGGCCCTTGCGAATGTATAACCACTATGCTAAAAGGAAACCCTAAATTCGTGACCGTAGAAATAATTACGGATTTTTAAATACACACCTTATCTCTCTTATAAAAGCTACATGGTACCTTATAAAGTAATGGAACGTTACATGAAACTAATTTAATCAAGACAAAATTTTCATCAGCGTTAGGACGTCTCCATACGAGTGAAAAATTATCAAACGGGACTTTAAACAATATACAACCAACCAATCATCGTGATTAGCACACTTACAATTCTCACACGTGTTTATTTCGGAAGTCCAATTTTATATTCAACAATGATATGTTTTTGGATGAAGATAAAGATTTAAGGTTAACTGCGCGTTTAATCCTTCACGGGAATGTGGTAAAGTAGATGGCTTATTAAGAAGATATATCTTTATGATAACAAACCCATTACACACAGCCCTAGCAATCAATAAGCAACATCTTCATATCATAAGATTTAAATTAAATTTCAATTTTATGTTAACTGGTAACACTCACCAAGGCTGAAAATATCATTACATTATCAATAAAAAATAATTTTGGACTCACGTTTTTTTTATATTAAAAACAATTTGAACACTAATCAAATATCAGCAGACGATTAACATCGATAAGTATTTGGCTAGGAATTTCCAAGTAATAACCGTGTCTCGTCCAGTCGATTAATTAATGCTCAGAAGATAGGCAGGTATAGATTTATTTTAAATGATGTCATTACCTTCACAATAGCCAGATTCTCCTGCTACTTCATTTGTAGCATCTTCAACGAATGAATGACATTATATTCATTATTCATCCTTTGCACACTCGGTGAAATTTTGACGATTTTAAAAACAACATGTTCGAATGTTTTAAATACTTAGTTGCAACCCAGGCTGTAAAAGGTTTTTTTAAACATAACCGCCTGAAATCTACAAGGATTGCTTTGTGTTATAAGCTGCCTCTTTTGGTTGACAATCTATAATCGTTTGTATCTGGAATAAAATTGTTCTAGTTGTTATTTTTTATCTTGGTCATCAGACACAGCTTCTTAGATCCATTACATTTAACCTAAACCTCAACGAATTACTAGTAAAGCAACGACTAGTATTGGCAGTTGCCAAAACGTGCGGCATCGAGTCTGCACTCTCTGTCCAGAAAAGCAACATTATCTCGTTGAGTAGCCTTTAAATTATTTGGATAGTGATTTTACTGTTGAAATTATTTACAAAATATACTCACCATGCTGTTTGCAATCATATGATTAAAAGGATCTAATCTCAATGATGTCGATGAAGTTCGTTTTTACTCTTGTTACACACACTTACTAAATTCTCCGCCTTCCATGACATTTCCCAGCTTTACAGATTATCAAGCATATGCGAGATATTCTCCCGAGTTTTCTCGTTAGTTGGGAACTCAATATTTTTAGATAGCCCTTCTATTTTAATCATCTCTTCCTCGTAAACACAGAGTGTCTGTTTAATCCATACTTCTGGGGTTTGGTTTACATGATTTAGACACAAAACGTGGTGTTTTTTACTTGAATAATTTACAATAAATATCATCTATATGGTGACAGCGGAGTTAATTTCTCTTTGAAATGTAAAAATAATTGAAATTAAAATAATTAATAATTTTGTTTAATTCTATCAGTTTTCTCATCAGTCACAAACCAGAAATAGATTGATGCAGTACGAGTGGTAGGAAGAAAGGCCATGCGCTGAATTCACGAGCAGTAATTGAACCAGTAGCGAGAAACTCGGAAAGATATATGTGCGATCTCTGGGGAAATGAGAATAATCTTCATGATAACCTAACACCTCATTTAGTACCACAGAATATCTCTAAAATCAAGGATCTCTTGAAGTAGAACTCTATTTTACTCAACAGTAATAGCCTGGAGTAAGTAAACAAAAGGGGAATGTGGTGCACTGCTATTGCTGGTAATTATTGTGATGATGAGTTCATAACAACACTTAGTCTCTTTCTGTGCATATTATTCCATATACCGCGGTATTGCCTTACCAGCCACTATATCCATACGCAATAAATTTAGATTGGACATGAAGTCTTCGCGGATGTAACTCATTAACTGTGGTCCAGGATCAAAGCGGATATTTTATGTTCTTTATGTGTAGATATGATTGATGAATTCTAGAACCCTGTCTATCTAATTACATCTCAGTAATTACAATCACACATAGACATATGTAATCAGAACATCAGTATTATATCTATGCTATCATGTTGTTGTTTTTTTAATTCCAGCATGTTGCCATTATTATTTGATTTTAACCTGCGACAGGTGGAGACAGAAAGCTAATTAAAGCTATCACCGTCAAATTATAAAAAGGATGTGCACTGATCTACAGGATATTTTAAAATCGTTCAGCCGATGTTGTATTTTCCTTCAACAATCAAATACATTCACGGATTATTTATAGAAAAGCTCAATAAACATTATTGCTTCGAATTGCCCATTATCAGAAATAAAGAACAAATGAGAGTGATTTCTACTCACATGTGAAAAGTTCTCTGTAGTTCAGGTCACTGTCGTGTGCTTCGGAGACTGCCGTCTGCTGCAATGGGAAGTCAATACTATCACTAACTGAATGCAAAGAAAATCACGATTAACAAGTAACTAGCTCTAGGATTAACGGGATGATAACACGTGGTTTACCGTGACATAAGACAAATCTGTTCTTTATTTAATATCGATTTGTTTTGTTTTAAACAAACCCTCATTTGTCAAATATTTTGAACCAATGTCGGAACAACAGGCAACAGTGGGCGAATGCTGCGATGTCATATTTGCGACAGAGAGCATGAAATTAAGCTTGTGCAACAGAAGTGCATTTTCCCCAAACCTTCCAAACAGATCGTTTTGCCATTTTGATTTATCTAAGATCTTTATCATTTTATCTTCTAAAACCGAAATGTCAGAGACTAAAAGGCCAAAGTTTAAATTGTAAAGACAGTTATATGATAATACGGATACGATCCGACCTACCTTCTTCCGTGGGAAGAAAAACCATAAGATGTTACCGAAAGTGCTTTTGTTTAGATGCTTCAATCAATCAAACAGTCGTAAGATTTTCTTTTTTCGTCCTTAATTCTCTCAGTTGCATGGTACGCTTAATGCATTAATGCACCACATGCATCCTGTTCAACGAACGACATTGATAACCCTTAGCTTTTATCTCAAGTCTCTGCGGAATCTTACTATATGCACATACATGACCGTGTTCTTTCTGATGCATCCCTTGGCATTGTTATATAAATATCTATATTGTACAAAAGGACGGCCGCAGATATTCATTATCTTAAGTACGTTAACCACCAGCCGTGCTTTTTGCAAACTTATCTGAAGTGAAACCAATTTAACTATTAATTTTTCTTTTTGGTGCAAGTGAGAAGAAATGATACCATTTCTGATAAATAATCGAAATATTAGACGAGAACTATTTTTTGGGTGATAAATTTATCCGAACATCTGCTACAGGTTTTTAGTCAGGTTTCCGGATGACAACAATCGACATAACGCATCCTGTTGGTGGCAACCTCCCACGACTGCGAGTTTCGTGACAACCTCTTATTATTTTCCTCTTTTAAGAAAAAAATTTCCCTATAAACAAAATTTAGCAGACAGTACAAAGAAAAAACAACTCAGTTGAGCGTGGTAAAGTTTATCAGAAAAGTTCAGAATTTGCACTTTACAAAATTGGCATGGGGATTTTGGTCTCTTTTCTTATTATTGCTTCTAAAAATAACGCATTTGGAGGAAAAGTGAAGATAGCTAAAAGTGATCAATGTAAAACTTATACGGTACCAATTTTGATGCACCAGATGCGCATTTCGACAAATAATGTCTCTTCAGTGATGCTCAACCGAAATGTTTGAAATCCGAAATAACTATGAAGTTTTAGATCTAAATATAGCCAAAAACAGCGTGCCAAACAAGTGGAGCCAAATTCGTCCAAGGATAAGAGCTATGCATGAGGGAGATAATCCTTAATTTTGAAATGAATTTCTAAATTTTATAACAGCAATTAAATATACATCTGTATTTTCAAGCTAGTAACGAAGTACTTAGCTACTGGGCTGTAGAGACCCTCGGGGACTAACAGTCCACCAGCAGAGGCCTCGACCCAGGGGTCATAATGTAAAACTTATACGGTACCAATTTTGATGCACCAGATGCGCATTTCGACAAATAATGTCTCTTCAGTGATGCTCAACCGAAATCCGAAATAACTATGAAGTTTTAGATCTAAATATAGCTTAAAACAGCGTGCCAAACAAGTGGAGCCAAATTCGTCCAAGGATAAGAGCTATGCATGAGGGAGATAATCCTTAATTTTGAAATGAATTTCTAAATTTTATAACAGCAATTAAATATACATCCGTATTTTCAAGCTAGTAACGAAGTACTTAGCTACTGGGCTGTAGAGACCCTCGGGGACTAACAGTCCACCAGCAGAGGCCTCGACCCAGGGGTCATAATGTAAAACTTATACGGTACCAATTTTGATGCACCAGATGCGCATTTCGACAAATAATGTCTCTTCAGTGATGCTCAACCGAAATGTTTGAAATCCGAAATAACTATGAAGTTTTAGATCTAAATACAGCCAAAAACAGCGTGCCAAACAAGTGGAGCCAAATTCGTCCAAGGATAAGAGCTATGCATGAGGGACATTATCCTTAATTTTGAAATGAATTTCTAAATTTTATAACAGCAATTAAATATACATCCGTATTTTCAAGCTAGTAACGAAGTACTTAGCTACTGGGCTCTCATAAATACCATACAAGAGTAGAGACTGCTGGACACATCAGAGGCAAGCAGGAGTAAGCATCCCCTGTTGACCTGTCATAAGCCCTATATCTTGATCAGGTAAACGGAGCAATCCTTAATTAAATCAGTAAGTAAAGAACAACCTAACCATTAGTATGGAACACGTGAGACAGTATTCGACTTAATTAATCATTGGTTGTATTTGCAAATTAGATCAATATAATGAGCATAGAATTCGCGAAATGCTGACTTTAAACGAGACTGTTGAAACCCCTTTAACATCAACTTATTTGTCAGTAATCTGTCTCTATCTAAATTCAATTCTTTTCTCATTGATGCAGTATTTATTGGTTTTTGGTGTTTTTTGATCATACTGGTGATGAATACTAGTACGTCATGTGGTGTTTATGAAACTGCACCAAAGGATAAAGACTATTTCACGACATACTATAATGACCATAATTCATTTTGATCTGTGGTAAGGTAGATCATTACAGTCATATATTACTTTGAAGGAATTTCCTCGAAACATTTGCAAAAACCTATTTAACATTTACGATAATTGCTGCGAATATCACAGAAGAAAGACAAATGATGAAGAAATCTCTGAAAAGTTGCATACAGTAATTATTCATGCCACGAATTTTGGAGAAGGTAGTTAACTCAAGAGGGGGAAATATACGTAATATAACTCGATCAGTCAACAGAAGCTTATTCCTAATTATTTACATGTATCATTTATTCCACCTCTACAACAACAGTCAAGTATGTTGAAGCATTTTAGCAAATCAAAGAGTACCACCTGATCGGTGGATTGCCGATTTCAGCAACAACAACAAAAATTACGCAACCACGTTTACAGGCAAATCATCAAATATATGCATTTACTATCATAACCCATCGGTTCAGTCGCAACCTGGCATTAATATTGAAGCATAGAAATGACCCATAATGATATAATAATATTTGGAAGTGTGACAAAAGTACTAAAGAGTAAAGAGGACGATGAAATACAACGATTCATAGAATGTGTACCTTAGTTACTTTGAGTGTGGAAAATCTAAATCCACCGCTAGTCCTCTCGCTTCTTAACCTTAAAATAGTCAATTCTTTGCCCCTACATATGTTTTTCGACACTGGAAATAAAAAAATCGCTTCATCGCGTAGATCCATCTGAATCACCGTGTTAGAAAGTTATTTGAATTATAATGACTAGTCTAATATATGTTACATACATGTAGCAGAACGGTGTCTTGGATTCAAACCGTGAACGTAAACTGACGCCGGTCAAATGGTCTATAAATTCTAACGCATTTTATAATTAAGTAAGGAACCTGCTTATCACCGAACAATGAATCATTTCTGACATTTGTATCTTGCTAGTGACCATTACGTTCATGACCGAGAGAATATTGTCAATTCATTTTCACAATGACTTTTCGTTCGTCCTCTTCCTTTGGGGAATTAGTTCAATCAATTCATGATTCAGGACAAGAAATCGGACTCCCTCGGCAGCTTCCATTGTCAGAAGCAATATTTTACTGTCAATCAGCAGATAATCTACACAGGCTCTGCACAGAATGCGGCGAAAGCAGAGACATTATGGATATAAGGAGATGGTCTATCGTGTAAATCATTTTAAAACAATACGATCAGAAAATAATGATTGACACCCGCCACTTCACTATATACAATTGAAATTGAAAATCTGAGACTTGTACTGAATGTTGTGGGGGTCCACCACCCCCCCCCCCCCTTTAATATTCAGACTTGATAATTTAACAACTTATTCTACCAAAAGTAAACATCGATAGCAGCGAGTAGGAAATGTGTAGAATTAAATAACTCACCTACGTCTCCATTCTAATGCACCTTATTCAATCAGTGTCAGCTGATTGAAAAACAATGGTTATAATTCGGTGTGACCTGTATACTTACTTTCACGGAACGCAAAAAGTTATTCAAATGAGAAACGCAACTACCCACTCATAAACAGCATATTTAAATGTCACCCACGTAATTTTTTTCTAGAACATGTGTTTTATCGAAGATACTCGATTCTATCATGCCAAGATCATGGAAAGATAGTCAGTTAATTGTTTTTTTTAAAACCAACAACAAAAGCACCATAACAAACAATAAAATGAAATGAAAGTGAGACTACATTAAATTAGAGTAGTCTACTGGTTATTAATGGAAAGAAAGTAATTAATATCTACTGTTGTGTTTAGGATTAGTTCACTCAATTTCCAGTGAAATTGACATTAGGTACAATGCAATGCGAATTTGAAATCATTTACATTGAAATAGGATATATACGAATTCTGCTTTGCACTACTAAATGAACTTTACGATCATCTTGGAATGAGAGCAGAGTGTTGTCGACATTATGAAAAACCTACCAAGGTTGTGCACGTCTGTTGTTACTTTCCGTAAATGTGTTGCACTTCTGAAGTCGAAAATTGACCAGAAAATCGAACAAGGGTGACATACGAGCTCGTACTATCAAGCGAATTTACAGGGATTCGTATTGTGTGTGTGTGTGTGTATATATATATATATATATATATATATATATATATATATATATATATATATAAACTCTAAACACTTTCTAGAAATATTTCGACCGTGTTACCGGTCTTCTTCAGTCGTGTTTACATGTATCTCACACGACTGAAGAAGACCTTTAAAACGGTCGAAATATTTCTAGAAAGTGTTTAGGCCATGCCAATTTGTAATCTAGTTTGTCGGATTCGCCGCTTCTATTTGTAACAAATCCAAATTATAATATTATCAAAAAATAATATCCGCCCGCGTGTTCAAAAATATTCGTAAATATTTTTTTTAGTTTTTACAACAAGCGCACAAATAACCTTGATGTATATGCTGACAAATGACAGAACCCCGGCCCTTGAGAAATTTCCTAACGGTGTAATACGGTTAAGTTATTCATGATGTCTATCTTAATATGTACGATACTTCATAACACTGGATTGGAAGTTGTTCCTTATGCTAGAATCGAACTGGAAGCCGATGAAACTTTTGAAGCGCTATTCGATGCCACTATTTAGAGAACATTGATAGCATATGATTGATTGTTTGATTAGCCTATATATTGACTGAAGTCTCTCTTGAGAATATTTCACTCACATGAAGACGTTACCAGTGCCGGTGAAGGGCTGCAAAATTTAGGCCTATGCTCAGCGTTTATGGCACTGAGGGATCTTTATCGTGCCAAACCTGCTGTGACAAAGATCTCAGTTTTTGCAGTCCTATCTGAAGGACCGCCCCATTTATTCGCCTCTTACAACAAGCAAGGGGTACTGATCGATGACTATTTTAAACCGGACCGACAGTTAACGACAAATTCACAAAAGGTTTGGTGATGTCATATCAAAATTCAAGAAAATGCTCAAAGCGATGCAATGGATATTGCATTTGCAATGAATGTCAAAACTGGATGTGTCCCTAGCAATATGCATATCTCTGAATCGAAAGTTTGTAGAAATGAAACTTAAATAAAATGCTTCAAAAAGACCTTATCAGTTAATGTTGCAAAGTACATGTATTGGGTATAAAGAAAATAAGTCTTTGAAACCTGAAATACTTCTTATTTATTGTAAACTATATCAACGAAGTTGAAAAATATTAAGTTTATGTGGTAAACAAATGATATCTGATGATTTTAGATCTTTATTTTTAGGCGCCCGCTTTTTAAAATCACACTTAATTCAATTAAAAATATTTATATTTCTTGTATTCGCTCGCCTCATAATTTTTATCTCCAAAATTAAAAATAATATTTGTAAAATAATTTCGCCCTCTCGCCTCACTTTTTTTGTTTGAAAATCCGAAGAACTATTTTACAAATTGGTGTGGCCTTAGAGGGTTTTTTACTCCGAAAAGAGACATATATATAGATATATATAGCATAGGCCTAAATTTTGCAGCCCTTCACCGGCAACGTCTCCATATTCATGAGTGAAAGATTCCCGAAAGGTACATTAAACATCATTAAATTTTAAAAAATATTTTAAAAATGAATTAATAAAAAGTAAAACGTTAGCACTTTCATTAATATCTTCAGACGTTTGAAGATATTGATGAAAGCGCTAACGTTTTACCTTCGTGTTGCCTTTTATTTTTAATTTCGATTCGTAAAGACTGGACATTGTGAGTTTTTACTGTTAATACATATAACGAACAATTCGATAAATCCTAAGGACAACCCGTCCCTTCCTCAGGACAAAGTAGCATAGCATTTTATTCTCCTGTTATCATTCGTTTTGTTTTATTATTTGTTTTGTTTTTTTACGTCCCGTCGAGAAGTTTTCACCCATATTGAGATGTCATCAGCTGTTGGTGAAGTTCCAAAGATTTAGATCTATGCTTAGCATTCAGGACCGTAGAAGTGAGGTTTCTTCATCGTGCAAACGTCTGACAACGACACAGGACTTCCGTTTCCAAGGACCTACGATCCTTAATTATAAATGCCGAGCGTTGGATAAAGGAGAAATCACTACCTACGTATACGTCTTAGGTTTGACACGAGCGGGACTCGAACTCACGACCTCCCGGTTACGTAGCGAATGCTCTACCACTGAGCTACCGCGACTGGTTTATTATTTGTAGAGGAAACTGAATAAACATCAAAGAGCTTGGAAACCTACGGAAGCCCTTTGTTATCATGTTGGAAAAGTAACTACATGTACCTGGTGTCCGCCTGTTTAAATCATCTGGTGGTCGCAACTTAGAAAATTTTCTGGCTGTGGTAGATAAACTTCCCTGATGACCGACTGATACACAAACTAAGTAAGTGATTGGTATTTAGGGAGTAATTAAGTATAGGTTGATGTCCGAGCGATAGTACCTCTCCATTCCTTAAAAGTAATTGAGCCGAGGTCCGTTGCGTTTTATACGTCCGTCTGACCGGACCTTGTATGCAAACGGAACTGTAAGCTGTAGGATCTTACAACTGGGTGCATTTGATCACCTTGATGAGAGGAAGATGCCTATTGTTTTTCATGGTCAAGGATCAAGGTCAAAGTCGTAGTACCAGTTAAAAGGAAAACTTTGTAGGCAGAATATAAACCGAACTATTGGGGTTAAGACCGTCGAACTTTGTACACCTACTCCTCATGCCAAGTGGGGGACGCCTTTTGTTCTTCAGGGTCAAAGTCGTAGTATCACTTAGTAGATAAACCTTGTTTTCGTTTTCCAGATTTTTCTCGTGCTGAATATAGGTATTGCCTTGAAATTTCGTTAGAACCTCCCTCTCAGAGAAATCCATAATCATTTAACATTTCAATTTGATTGGTGTACCATGACCTACTTTATGACTAAAATCATGGATACAGATATTGCATTGTAGGTCTAACGGGCGTATATTGTACCGTTTGCGGTACTCTTATGTATGGAGAGGAACGAGGACATTGACACGATTTGAACTGAAAATTTTCTAATTTATTTCCCATCTTTAATGTTTACAATGCTCAACTAAAGTATTTCTAATGATCAGCAAAAATTTGAATGTCAGTTGTGGAGTTACAAGTGAGATAAATTTACCATATAATATGTGTAACTACGCCGCTCTCTTTAGATAATTGTCCGATCAACTCTAGTCTTTCAGATTTCAACTCGGCCACTTAACTCCGAATTTCCTCATCATGAGAATACGATTGAGTTTATTGACGCAGAATTTACCAGAATACCCATTCTGTTAATGCGAATTTCATTTAATAAATACTTATAAACTTCACTTGCTTCTGTAAACAGGGATCTTTTTTGTCCGTTATTACTTACAAGTAAACAATACTGCACGTTTTAGTTGTGGGCGCAGCCATTTAAATATCGGAAATATGTTATTGTGAGTGGTCAAAAAATATTGTGTCATTTCATAAATATTCATGAAAATCGAGGGTTTAGTTGATCATGCAGCCACGGTTTGAGGTAGGGTAGGTACTACAGGACTCAAAAACCATGGCTAGCGACGATGCATAAATACGTATGCATGTGCGATAATTTAACAGCGTTTTTAAAAGATGATGGGAAATTGTCGAAATTCCGACCATACAATACGCAATTTCCGAGTTGCCCAATAGTTCTTTCCCTTTGTGGAACTCTTACGCATAGTGAGACGCAAAACATACTTTCGTCCACACGCGGTGGGTACAAATGTTTATCGCTGACTTCATATATTGCCTAAAGGATGCTTATCAGACATCATGCAACCACCCAAACTGCTGGGACACATTATTTTAGTAAGTTTATGATTATTTGATAATAAAATAGCTCAAACAAAAATCGATAATCACCATCTTTATTAAAGTATCACTCGTACAGAAGAGGAAATAAAAAAAAAAATGAATGAATATTTAATTTAAATATGGCCAGTTTAATGTATACCAACGGCGATATAAACAAAATTTACGCTTACAGAACTTCTATTCTTATTTACATGGCTACATATATGTAGTTTATAATATATGTATACATCTTGTACCCACCCAAGCGTTCAACAGAATACTGAACGTACCTTGCTTATTTTAAAATAGTCATCGAATTTCAGAAGCAAATCCTTCATAACTAGATTATATCTACTGGTCTTCAGGACCAAAGGTCAACACGTTTTTTAAACACGGATTTCGAATTTGGGGAAGAGATCATCATTATGATTTCAAACATACTTTGTTTTATCTTATTTTGTAAATCTATCATGTCAAAAACTGCAGTGCGGTAAACAATACCAATCCAAAGACTATTAATAAAAATATCATGCTCGGATGACTCCTCTGGAGAAAAAACTGGAAGATTTGAAGTCATTTAATCTGCATGCAGATTATAAACATGATAAGGATTGAAATCACAATTATTCAATAATTCTCATTACAAATAAAACAACCATAGAACCTGATGTATCCTAATGCTGTCTAATCTAAATGCAGATCACAGGTCTACAAAAGTTAAAAGACACCGATATTCAATAATTCTGTTACACATGAACTCGCCGCGATATCTGTAGTAGTCATGCTTATTTGGTAAACATATAGAATCTTGCTATAACACCTCGACAATAACAACTTTATTTCCAGTTGTGATCATGGAGGCAGCAGTAATAGATAAAGCTTCTGAAGTGTGTCCTTGTAATGTCAAGATAACTCTACACAAATGATAGTTCTATAAACCGTGGTCCGCAAAATGTATAAAAACTCGTTACCCCCTGCTATTAATATAGTGATGCAATATTTACATGAAAAAGTGTAAAATGCTATAAAAATTCAAAATTGAGAGTAGGGCAAATATGGTCTCCTGGAAACACCAGAGGTGGGATCAGGTATCTATAAGCAGTAAGCATTCCCTGTGGGCCGGTCACACACGCTGTGAGCCCTATATCTGGATCAGGTATACGGAGCAATCCGTAGTCTAAATCAGTTGTAAAAAACGGCTTAACAATTAGATACAGTATGAAATGTGTCAGATATATACAGCATTCAACCTAACGAGAGGTTGTATTTGCAAGTTAGATCATCATAATACAAATGTGCAAAATACTGACTTTAAACGACTTTAACCCCTGTAATATCAATGTATTTGTCAGTAGCCTGCGTCGGTTTAAATATTGATCATTCATAGAACATGCTCTCGCATATCGAATCACTTGAGAGATATAAACACTATAATTATGCAGGTGATACTTAATGGATATATTGCTACATACATACCGGCAATTGAGAAACTGAAGTCAATCTGCATGTTTTAAAGTTGAATTGTTAACGATTATGTTCAGTAAAATATCCAAATATGAAACAGATGTGGAAGACTTGATGGTGTATTTTATCAATTGGTGTTAATTATTGATATATAAAATATCGGCGATGTATCTTACATGTCGAGTTAAAGGCTACCGCAAAGATGTTTCCTTATGTAAAAGCTTTTGTAAGAATACAAAACCAGGTCAGCAAATGATGGAACACAATTTGTGTCCATCTTATGTATATCTTTAAACATATATGTTGCTAGACAAGTGCTAGGCAAAATCCTGCTTATATGATGCTTCCAAAATATTGGGTATCCTATGACATTATTCATGCAAGTTGTTAAATGTACGAAGATTGAACCAACGAACACACGAACAATGAAGTCGTACAAATTAGGCAGTGCCAGTTATAAAGCACGGTGGGTTGGTTATGTTAGAAGTTTAAATCTTTGAGAAGCCCTTGCATGAACTGTTCACTCGATAGGAGTCGGTTTGAAAATCTGACTGGTGTAATACAAAATGATCTACGATGAGCACCATCCATGTAGATATTGTCGTCTGGTCATACACCGTCCATCTAAACATTGTCGTCTGGTCATACATCGTCCATCTAGACATTGTCATCTGGTCATACACCGTCCATCTACATAACGTGTCGTCTGGTCATACACCGGCCACGTAGTACCAGGGCGGAGGGTAGGCATGGCATCTCCTCCTGACTTTTTTGCACTATGTACTTTTACTGGTATCATTTGTTATTTTTTCATGCAAAGTTCGATTTGTTTGCTTCTCCAACATTTTTTTTTCGTGTAGCAATAATGAATGGCAGTGGAAATATTAGCTCGAACCGAAGAATTGAACCTCTGTATGGAAGGATGACACCCTCCCTCTGAATTTTAAGATTTCGAGATTTTTGTTTCTGCTTGTCAAGAATTTTCAGACAAATGTGAAGTAATATTTTCTACGGCTGCCATCCACTTTGGAAACGATGCTATGTGCCTATTAAAGACAACTAGCAAACCCCACTAATTATTTTCTTTAGTATTTTCGTTTAGTACCTATATTTAGATGCCTACCGTGATCTGGAATAAAATCTAGATTATGAATGAAATATTTGATAAATACAATCATAAATAAATATTTTATGTCCAGAGTCTGTTTCAGCATTGCTTGACATTACATTGAAGAAACCGTGATTAGGAATAAAATCTCGAGTAAATTTAGTTCACACTTTATTTCCAGCTGAGTCTGTTTCGACATTGCCTGACGTGGTAATTACATGGACGAACGTTTAGTGTAATCAGAAGAGGAGAAGGTCATAAAATCTATACAAACAATGATACTTTCTATATGTTTTTGCTAAATATAGTACTTCATAATGATAGCAAATACTCTTGAGTTTTTAAAATTCATTTAGTTCACGCAAAATATTCAATTAAATGAACAGGGGAACTAAGTGGTTCTCTGTTAACAATGCTGGCATTTCGCATTTTTCTACAGCTGTCACAAGCAGCTGAACATTGTTGGAAACTCTTTTAGCTATCTTTTCGAACTAACATACGCTTTTGTGTCAGCTATGCGAGAGAAGTCGTAGAGATCAAATGAAAAATACATAAGATGGATGTCAGTTGGGACCTTCAATACGGAGTATGTAACATGTCATTTTTAAGTCATTGTATAGCCCCTACATGAAACCAGAGACTTTCAAGGGCATCTGGGCTGAGTAACTTCACATTGACAAGTAAAGAAGGCGATTTTTGCAGTAGTTCTTCAGAAAAATTATATTGACTGGATGTCGGCAAATCACAACACATGGTCGCTATTGCAAACCGAATCACTTTGAAAAGTGGCAACACATGTGTAAACCAATCCAACGTTCTGACGGCCATATTGGACTTTGCATCGCTCCAAGAAATGACAACGCTTCTCCTGATTATTGCTGAATATTGAACTGGTCATGCTGTTTTGCAGAAGAAATCGATTTGTCTCAGCCAATCAAATATTGTGGCGGTCATTCGGAGCGCTTCAAACAGTAACACTTGTACCGGGTACACGTACCGTGGTTTGGAATACAGTTGTCCTGGAGAAGAAGTCGATTTTATTTAGCGGCACTCGGCCAGTCAACAGTCATTGCAAACATAATGGAAAGGAATTGCTGGTAAGAACATTCGTTCAGGACCACAAGATGAACATAAACAGCTATTTTGGAGATGATTAACATACAATATTTGGCCAGGTGAGCTAAAAAACGTACAAAACATTAAATATGCATTGAGGACATTCTAACCAACTGCTTATCAGCTTATGCAGACTTACTGCAGCGGAAACTTAAACTGCATGGTGTTTGTATGACACAACAATGTGGTGTGATGACTGTCACAGAGTACAATTGAATGTCGACATGCATGTGCATCCCGTATATTATTCAAAATGCCTCGTCTGTTGTGACTCCGTGTTTCTTGCGTTAATGAATACAATGCACAGATGTCATGATGAACGAATTTCACTGTACTAATACTGTAGCAGAATTTAAATGAGATGTCACATTTGACCGTTTCGTACCGTCAGATTGGTCAAGCAAAATTTAATTGATGTCACATCTGACCGTTTCGTGCCGTCTGATTGGTCAGTCATTATCTCCTGCCGAGCCGAACAATTATCTATCATTCTTTAAACTTACCGAAAAAGTCTGAATCCTACATTGTCATTCATAAAAATATCAAAGGCAATACAGTGTATACAAGTACTGTACTTACTTTAGTAGCTGCGTGTCCTGCTCTTATCATCCTTCATAAATGGTGCATGATATCTGCAGCATCTGTTAAAGGTATACATATTGGGACATTAAACACCTTCCGCCACCAAACACGGCAAAGTAAAACGTTAATACATACCGCAAAATATTGCTAGTCTTATATTTTGTGTGTGTATACCTCGTTGCGAGAATCAAGGATCGAGTTTGTTTTTATTCAATTGGATGATAAATCAAGTTTTGTATAAATGCCAGAAAATTCGTGTATTTTTATTTTTATTTTTTTTTTTTGGGAACAATGTAGACATTTTATCCAGCGGCTGGATAGTCTTTCTACTTACTAATTAAAAAACATTAACTTTATGCTAATTTTGACCAACTTATAGTGCGAACGTAAACAGAAATGTGATTCTAACTGTCATATATACATATGAATATGGGCACGTGTAATCGAGAGATTCAAGCCACTGCCCGACAGATAGATCTACATGGATTTTTTTTTCACCCAAAAGAATGGTCCTCTTTAGAAGATTATTCCAGCTGTGAAAATATTTTGAGTTACTGTGCCGTACGAATATCTCGCAGTCAAGTTTTCCAGATACAATTTTGAATACATAAGATGGAGATCTGAGGAAAATACTGACAAGAATGAATGTGATTGCTATAAGATGACGAATATCGAAATATTCAGTTGATTAGAGCAGTATATATCTACATTTGTATATTGTTTTCATAACTTGCACAATACACAGAGCATGAGATGGGAGTCTGATAAAATCACATCCCTGCTACAGAAGTGACTCTGTTCTGACTGGATAGGCAATATCAATGGATTGTCAATCACAGGCCGACACTTAAATTTTTAGAATTGGTTATTTGTTACTCATAATAGCTACAAATTCTCCATCCTTTACATCCATGGTAGAACGATGGGTTTTGGCGAGTGTGTGAAATTAGAACGGCCAAAAGTACACAACGCAGGAAAAGAGAGTCATGCCAAAGTTCTTTAATCGTGCCCAGTTTTCCATCTCATCATCTATTATTACCTAACTCTAGTAAGTTACTGGTTCCACGCTGATGGGTCACATCTGTAAATCATGTACCGGTAGTTTCGGATAAGTACAAATAAATAGCAAAGTAATTTTACTTAACTAACCACGTGTATTGAGTAAACTGAGGGCGACTAAGGCCAGGCAATGTCCGTGTATATTCGTTTTAGTGTGAATATACATTTAGTGAGTTCGTGTATATTCGTTTTAGTGTGAATATACATGTAGTAAGTTTATAAAACGTTTTATTGAGGGAGACAGGTAATGTCCGTGTATATTCGTTGTAGTGTGGATATACATGTAGTAAGTTCGTGTATATTCGTTTTAGTGTGGATATACATGTAGTAAGTTCGTGTATATTCGTTTTACTGTGGATATACATGTAGTAAGTTCGTGTATATTCGTTTTAGTGTTGATATACATGTAGTAAGTTCGTGTATATTCGTTTTAGTGTGGATATACATGTAGTAAGTTCGTGTATATTCGTTTTAGTGTGAATATACATGTAGTAAGTTTATAAAACGTTTTATTGAGGGAGACGCCTAAGGCCTGGTAAAGTCCGTGTATATTCGTTGTAGTGTGGATATACATGTAGTAAATTCGTGTATATTCGTTTTAATGTGGATATACATGTAGTACGTTTATAAAACGTTTTATTTGCGCATCATTTACAGTAAAGTCAAAATTATTGTATGATCATATCGGTGATTTGACCAATTATCATCAAAGTCTCTTTTGATTTTCGTCTAGAATAAACAGGTTATGCTCATTTATTTTCCATTTCCATTAATGTCTAGACAATTCGCTTTCTATATGCTACACAGAAGTCATTTCTGACCTAAATCTTTTTTAAAAGAAAAGAATGGACATATTTATCAACCCTCTCGAGAAATTAGATGGGTGGTGGGGATGCAGTTTCTTATATGTGCGTTCATTGATTTTCCAGTGATGAGGTAAAAGGTCAAGGCCATTAGAGAGAATTTTTGGGTGGATTTAAACGCATTGGTTCTTTTTGAAGTTAGCATCTCATACAAATTTTGAACTTCACTCAATTTCTTTTTTAAAAGTCTCGATTGTGTCAAAGTGGAAAGATAAAATGCTTAATAGCCTAATTTAAACAATGATTTCCAGTTATGGTCACTTCATTGTGAACCTCCGACTAATACACATAATTTTTTTTTTCATTCTTTAAATTCGGAGAGCCATGATATTCAACTTCGCAACAAAACTTCATCTCTATTATAAATTAAGTCGAACATTATGCCAGACGATGGGCTGAATATGAAAACAACGAACTTGACACCTTGTCAGAATGGATTAAAGGTATAAGAAGGATATCAAACTCCCGTATTCACATCAAAACAAAAGCGCGTAGCATCTATCCTTCTGTGTTTAGTAAAAAGAATTAGATAGGTTACATGAGGAATATGTATTGGCTTCAGCTGAAAAAACCTGTAACAACATATCTTTGTAAGGTTCATTATTACAACTTTATTTTACACGAACTTGGCTTTAATCCCACATTTGGTAATCCAACTTCTACCCTAGCTTTCTTTCAAAAGATGAAATTCATCAAAACTATGCTTCAGTTTTAGACACATTCAATATCCCAGTCAATGGGTCGAGTGAATATGAGTTACCGTACCTATACTGGTTTTCAAAACTTCTCAAAACCCTTACAAATAGAGATACATTGCTGGATCGAATAAATGTTCTACCAAGCCCCCATCTTTACTCCTCATCAAAATATTAACTGGGGTGAAGGAGAAGCTTCGAACATATTGGGCAAAAACATATGCGAGAAGTTGTGTACATCAAATGTGGATTCTAAAAATTGTTCAGAGAACATTGAGTAAACTTTAAATCACAAAACTTTTCCAAAATCGACAACATCAAAACGTACAACTTTTCTACACTTTACATGACCATTCCTCACGATAAATTAAAGAGTAGACTTTTTGACATCATTGATAGCTGCTTCTTCAATAAAAATGGAACACGGAAATATTCATATCTTGTGATTAGTCTTTGTTAAACACCACTCTGATTCTACACTGAATATTAGGAAGATGCTGGAGTTCCTCACTGACAATAGTAGTCTTTGATTATCAGGTCGGTATTCCCATGGGCACGAACTGTGTTCCTTTATTAGCTGGCCTGTTTTTATCTTCTTATGAAGAAAACTTCTACGTGAGAAGAAAAAATCTCTTGCTGTCTCTTCGATATTTCTATACATTGACGACGTTTTATCTATTAATAATACTCATTTTCACGCATATGTCGATTCGATATATTCCTGTGAACTTGAAATAAAAGACAACACAGATTCGTCCACTTCTGCTTCATACTTAGATTTTCTATTGAACATAGATGTTAACGGTAAGCTAACTACTCAACTTTATGACAAACGGGATGAAAGCTTCTCCATCGTCAACTTCCCATGTTTAGGAAGCAATATTCCATTATCACCTGCATATGGTGTCTATGTCTCTCAACTGATTCGATACACAAGAGCTTGTTCTGCGTGTGATCACTTTTTTGTTATCGAGGGAGGCTATGACATATAAGTTGATGTTACAAGGGTTTGAATAGTTTCGCAAATTTTACTATCTAATTTACGTGTTGTTTGGGTAAAATGTTGTCTGACATGTTTCATACCAATTGTTAGACCGTTCGTCACACGCTGATTTTGACTACGAATTTTCCCGTTTGCCTGATTAAGATATAGGGTCCACGGCGGGTGTTACCATCGACTGAATTTCTCCTAGGCACCTTATATCACCTCTGGTATGTCCAGGGGTTCGTGTTTGTCCTTCTGAGATATGAGATTGATCACTGTTCGTTATCTTCACCTTTTCTTAAATGAAGATATGAAAACACAGAACGTAATAATGAAACCGTGAACATATGAAAGAACTGAACGCCACAATGAATTATGAAAGCACTGATCTTTTTTTTTTTTAACAAAATGGCGAACATACAATATGTAATTATAAACGCACTGGGCGTAAAAATGAAACAATGACCAAAAAAGCTTCGAATGTAATTTCTTATAAGGTATTTAGGAAATAATCTGCGTAACAAGGCCTTTGCAATGCGATGATGTAATAGGATTTGCTCAGAGGGGTCGGGGTCCAAGGGGTCCGAACCCTCATTTTCGTGTACAAAAAATATACAACGAGATATTGGGGAAAGAGTTTATAAAATATTACTGATAGAAAATCTACAACATGAAAAATATTAAATTTTCATTGGTAAGAGGAGATTATCCGGGGGAAATCGTGTTTTGTATAGAATGGCTCTAACGTTGCTTTAAGAGAAATGTTTTAAGAGAAACGTGACCGTAAATACGATATGTTTTTACTTTGATATTATGAATCACGCAAGTTAAACAAGACTATAATACCCAAATTGATTTGAAACTAAAGGCGAATTCCGTTTATCATCATGTAAATTTATCAATTCCAGTATATCATTAAATTCCAAGATGATGGACAACATACTGGAAGACAATTACGATATTTTCATCAGAAACAAGTGTGACGATTAAACCTTTGGAAGAGGTAGAGTATCTCACTAGAGAATTAGGGGACACGGGCTCGAATCTCAGCCTGGTTCGTCACTAGTTCTCTCTCCGCATTACACATACAAAGAAGCAGACGGTTTCATATATGGCCCAATTAAAAAAATGTAGATATTTGAAGTGAAGAAAAAGAAACATTTTAATGTCTCTAAAAATTAAATTTTCTGGTGAAAACTTTCATGAATCTTTCTCGAAAATATGCAGTCTTAATCGTGGTCATGTTAATTAATAACTACAATTACTCAGTAATTACCAATCATTGTGAAATAAATGTCTATACTGTTACCAAAATCATACATCGATTTTTCTTCATTATGAAAATGAAGTCAAGAATTGAATCCCGTGGGGACCCGGGTTAGAATAGGTCCTCAGTAGCCCTTGTTTGTTGTGAGAGGCGACTAAATGGGGCGGTCCTTCGGATGAGACCGCAAAAATCAGTTCAAATTCAAATTTTGAAAGGGTTTGGCAGGGACTATATTTTGTGGCGGAAGGATTGATTAATCAAAAGGTTCAAAATCTGCATTATTTTACAGTTTCTGTTTCATCCAATCTATCTTCTATTTTCATGCTCCTATATGTGTATTTCAGTTTTATCATACAAGTAGTTGACACTTGGAACTAGTTCAAATGTTGTAATTTGATTTTTCCAAACAGTACATAGATTCTTAGAAACGTTTGAATTAATTTACTCGAAATTTTGTTCAAAAAAAAAAAAAAATTCAGTATTTTCGCCAATGATTTTAAAAAATTGACCTCTAACCCCCCACTTTGTTCCATTTTAACTTTTAGAGCAAGACCTTGAAAATTATGTGAAATTTCAGAAATTGACATTACTCCTAGTATGTCCTTTTAAACTCTCAAAATTGATACCATGAATTTTGTTTGTATATCAAGTGCAAAAATGTCATTATTTATTTCCATTACTATAGTATTAAACTTTTTTTAATATCTGTATTGTTAGAGCATATGATGTATTTATTTTATGTAATGATTGATTTGTGTTACTTATGTTGTGTTGACATCAACAGACAAATCAAGTTTAATTGAATAAATTTTGTTTAGAATACTGTAGCTCAATAACAAGCATCATTATCCTAGTTTTTCTTTTCAATTTCCTAATTCTCCTTAAATGTAGAAATCAAAATTGTGCTTTCCAAAAAACTGATGCGAACCTCTTTAAGGAAAATTCTGTAGTATTCTCATAATATGAAAAAAGGAAAGGTAAAAAAAAAAAAAAAAGCCAATTCTTCTTAATCTTGTGAGAAAAATTATTCTACTTTTACACAAAGTTTCTGAAAACATACTGACTGCAATTCTAATTCACACGTTTACAATGTGGAAAATATGAAAAATCCTGCTTATGTTAAATTGTGTTTTATGGGATTTTTGCATGTACAAATGTACTCTATTTTAGACAGGGAATTTGAACATAAAACCAATTCTTTTTAGAAAAGTCAGCAAGTGACCTTGAAGTTCTGTATTTGACATTGTTCAATTTCCAAAAGGAATAGCTCTACTTAATAATAAATATATAACCCTTTAATTTTTGTTGGTTCTGGAATCACAATTTAAGTCATTTTCATGTTGGTACAGCACTTGTCCTTCAAAACTCTTGGCCAAAAAACTCTTTGTTTTGCTATATTTGCCAATGTTGTGCATGCAATTTAGGGTATTTCAAATCAATACAATCACACGGAGTATTATTTATTTATCTCTCTTTCTCTCTCTATTAAAGTAATACTTCTTGCAAATTTCTCAAAAAAGATCCAATCCCATGATGATTTTAATTGCATCATAAAATCAAAATCTATTTACCTTGTTACCACACATTGTCTAAGCTGTTACTTTATCCGTGAGCTGACCTTCAATTCAGAATGATATTCAGAGCAAATAAAATCAAAACTAGTCATATTTACAAATCAAGAATTTTCAAACTGCACTTCCAGAATATAGATTTATTAATTACTTTGTAGACAGTCCGGAAAAGGTTACAACTTCCGGTATTCCTCCCTGTTACCAAGCATGTCTATTCTGTTGCTTTCTTTTCGAATGCAAGCAGTTAGCGACACTTTATTAAAGTCAAAAGCATGCAATTCCTTATATCTATTATAATATGAAATATTACACATTTCCTCCCCCAGCAATGTAGAATATCAAGCTCTTTGATTCATTTCAGTTATTTTTTAACCATTTTCTTTCAGAGTAACATTATCGACAAAAACCTGTGGGACAAGAGGATGGGGGCCTATCTACAAATAATTAACGATAAAAAGTCGTTTGTAATCCTTGTTTTAGAATCCTTAGTATGTTAACATCATATTTATGACTAAATGAAAAATTAAATTGGAAAATGTGTTTTATGATTTATTATTTTTTTACCTTTTATTTCAGTAATTATATTGAATAATGCTTACCTATATTAGCGTTCTATGATGGTTTCTTTTATGCGTTTAGAGTTTGTCCTTCTTAGACTATCTCCTTTCACCATCGTTCAAATATGGAAATTATCACCAAATACGGAGACAAGTCAAAGTCTGGTAATTTTTCAAAGATCAATAATATTCTATATTTTACGTACTTGAAAGTATTTTTTTAAAAGAAATAAATTTCATTTTTCAAATGCATGATGGTATGAACGGCGACGCTTCACATAAGCTAGCTGCAGAACTGTACCTCTCTGAAAAAATATTGGGGCGGATCAGAGAGCTACAGATCCACACCTTATAAAAACCTTCGATTTAAGGCACAGAAAAAAAAAATGCGCATGGTTGAGGCCTTATATCGTTATATTCTTGCATCACCGTCTCATAAATCTATTATTTAAAAACATCATAACATGTTTTCCTACTATACTGGTGTCCAAACATATCTTCAACTATTCATTAAAGCCCCATACAACCCGAAAACTTATACCTTCAAATGATTTTGTTATTGACGTAGCCATGGTTAGGTAGCCAGTCAATTTAAACCCTGTTGCTATTTGTATCTATTCATAATATTCGATACGAGTGGTGAGCTCGTTCATTATTTATTATAAACAGAATAGTTAATAGAAATTTAAAAATATATTTTTTCTAAAGGTAAAATAAGTTCTTGGGTATTGAAAATGCTACAAAAGCCTAGTCTGGTCCCTCCCTACACTCCATTTCCATATAGTGAAATGTAAAAACAGAGTTGAGCGCCGTGAATGTAGTTCAATATTCAAACCTATTTGAATAATTATTATTTAACCGAACTGGGATTATTTCATCCAAAATATTTCACAAAAACATTTGGAGGGATATTAGAGTATGAGTATGGAAATGAACCGGGTTCGAATTGACTGGCTACCTAATATGGCTATCAACAAACGAAATCCTTTGAAGCTGTGAGTTTTCGGGTCGTATAGGGCTTTAATGAATATTTGAAGGTATTTTGGGGCACAAGTAGAATATATTTTTTTTAAAATTGATATTGAATTTATGAGACAGCGATGCAAGAATGCATCGAAATAAGGCCTCAACCGTGCGCCTTTTTCCAGCGCCATAAATTGAAGATTTTTATAAGGGGTAGATCTGTAGCTCTCTGATCTGTCCCAATATTTTCTCAGAGAGGTACAGTTCTGCAACTACACATAAGCATACTTCATGAAGCGCGTTAGCGAAAATATGCCAATGTGAAGCTTCGCAGTTCATACCCACAGGTATTTTCAAAAAGAAGTTTACATCTTGTATTTATATACCGGTATGCTGTTTTCATTTCGGTCACAGTCGTTGAAATAGGCATACTATAATATTTATCAAAATGCGCGAGAGACAAGACCTTGACAAAGTTGTTTCTAAACGGTAGAGGTCTAAATATCAAATCGAACTTTTCGTCGAAAATTGCAAGCGATGCAGCTGGTGTAGGCCTAAAAGAAAACCAAGATGGCGGCGTGATATACTTTATAAATTTGTTTACAGGAAGACAATTTTTTATTATAAATTTAGAACGTCGAGAGCCTGTGGTATTTCATTATTTGATCACATTAACACTGTCAAAAACGAACAATTTCTCTGTTTTGAAATGTTAGTGGTGGTAGCGATGGGCATTAAATAGACTACTGGATGTCTCTGAAAATTACAATGTATTCCCATTATTAATTTTTTTCTAAATTCTGTTCACTAGTCGTTAGATTTCTTGCGATGTTTGAGAAGAGTTAATGTCACTTAGGATGCGGGTAACACAATCATTATGTCCTTTATGTACAAAATTATCACATTTCAAATTAAAAAAAAAAAACATTTTAAAAAAGCATTTTCGTTTTAAAACTGTCTCCAAGTCTTCCTAAGATGATAGGTACACAAGCAGAGGGGGTGTAAATCGGAAGGGGTTGGGGCTGCCTATAGGATACCATTCTGGACCCGCATATGTCTATCACGGTGGCGAATCACGTGATTTTGACGTGATTAATTACACGGAAAAATAGCGACGAAAGTCAACACAGGGGGAAATTCAAACGAGTAAGTGACACCTTTAACAATAACGAATTGTCATATAACTTATATCAGCATTTAAAGGATTTTCTCAGGAAAAAATCTCTCCTAAAACGGTAGTTCTACGTGCGGCAGAAGCAAAGAGCACTGACAGTTTTTTGTTCAGTCAAAACTTTTCGACCGCCAAAACATTGTGTCGGTGTTCTCTGCTTCTATTGCACGTAGAACTACCATTTTAGTATAGATTTGTTCTATGTTTCATGTGTCATAGACTTTTAGTTAGTTTCTCGTGACATCAAATCTTTTTACTATTCTTGGTGTTTGTCCTTTAAACCATATCAGTGGATTATTATTCAACACATCCGTATTAAATGTTTCGCCCAGTTTATTTTCAAAAATATATATCTTTTTCACTGGGGAAGACATTTTCAGGAAATGAAATGTTAAGACTTCGGTTCCAAAATATCATTTCTATCACTCAAGAAATCGGGCAATATCCGGTCTACAATAATAATCATTATCTTTCTGCTGGATCTCGTGCTACACGCTAAATAAATGGTTATCAAGACAACAGCACGGATTAAACTTTCATAAACCTTTCCCAGTTAGAATCCACATGTTCAGTTAATGGATAGAATTAATTTTTCTTGCACTGATTGTACTCTCAGTCTACAGATAAAAGAGGAGGCAAATGGGCTACAACGTCAACCCGAGTCACCTTGTTTATATATTCACATACCTCTATTGTTGTTCTCAGGCACATAGCATTGTTTTTCAATGGAGGGGGAAAATTAAATGTACATCATAGTTGTTGAAAATTCTTGACAAGCAATTAAAAAGTGGTCCAACGTCGATATCTCAGATTGGGGGTTGGTGGGGTTCAAGTTCGTCGTACATTCTTAATATTCTATACTACTATATAAAAGAGTGCGGGCCAGTCACCCAATTTATCTTACTTTACATGTAAATATATCTAACTGTGCAGCATACAAACGTTGTCAACAAAAAGTGAGGGAAGTATCCCCCCCCCCCCCCCCCCGATTCTACGTGCTTGATTCCACTCTAGTCCAAGGTCATCGTGTGAATAGAATCACACTAAACGATAATATTGACGTCACAATATCAATACAACCGATAACGTCGAACACCTCTTGACACAAATTCTGTACATGAAAGAAGCTATGAAGGGCAATCCGCATACACGAATGAATGTACAGTTGTGGAACTCCGTACAGTGTCAGTTCTCCGGGACTACTTCCCCCTACGAATAATGGGGTTGTAGCGTAACGGAATATACTGAGCTGACCGGAGCTTGCTCTTGACACCGTTGGGTCATCTCGGCAAACTTCGGCACCCTACATCTACAGATGGAATCGGCCGAGGTGATCCGGGTGACCGTTGGGTTTTATCAGCATAATGAACGTCAAACTTTGTGACGTCATACTTCTATTGGATATAAAGCATTTCTTCAGTGTAGATAATCTATGGGAAAACGGGGCATACGAATTGGCCAAAATCCTTGATTTTCATAGCAAAATACCACATTTTACCAATTGTGTAAATATTGAAGAAGCAGATATGGCTACATTTTGTATTCTTAGGCTGTTACGACTTCTTCACTGATGAGCATCGGAAGTTGTAGGAAATAGACTACTACAATGGAGATGTGCATGTTCCTATAATCGCTTTTAAGTTTACTAGTAGCGGTTGCTCAATGGTTTGAACAATCGCTTTATGGACGATATTTCCTGGGTTCGAGTCCCGCTCGTATCGTGGCCGCACCAACCCTAAGTATAGTGACAGCGCTTTGCCAAATGCTCGGCATATGGAAGTAAGAGCCGCGGGTCTTTCGGTCGAAAACAGAGGTCCCGTGTCTCTGCAAGTGTTGGCACGATAAATAATCCACTGCTTCGGCCATCAGCGCCATGCATAAGTCTAATTTTTTGTGGTACTTCACCTATAGCTGGGCTGCGTTCAAGATCGTAGCGGCAACGTAGGGCTCGGTAGCGCTACGATCTTGAACGACGTGTTAGGCTAGCCCTATGTAATGTAGGGATAACAAGCTTTAATTCATACAGTGCGTTCAATATACCTATAGCATAGCAGTTAGGCTAGTTGCTACGATCTTGAACGCAGCCCTGGCGACCTCTTAACACAGGCACTCGATATTTTGAATATCTATAATTTAAAAAAATATCTTCCTATATAAACAAACTATTCACAAGGTATATCAAGCCGCCATCTTTGTTTTCTTTTTTACCAGCTGCATCGTTTGCAATTTTCGGCAAAAAGTTCGATGAAAGGCGCAGATAATGAACAGTGATCAATTTCATAATTCCTATAAGCTACTACGTAACAAAATATAGAGTTGGGCAAACACGGACCACTGGATATACCAGAGGTGGGATCAGGTGTCTAGGAGGAGTAAGCATCCCCTGTTGACCAGTCACACCCGCCGTGAGCTCTATATCTTGATCAGGTAAACGGAGTAATCCGTAGTCCAAATCAGTATGCCAAGAACAGCCTAACAATCGGTATGAAACACATCAGACAGTATTTGACCCAATGGTAGGTTGTATTGGCAAACTAGATCGTTATAACGACCGTAGAATTTGCGAAATTATTTTAATTTTAAACGAGACTGTTGAAACCCCTGTAACATTAACTTGTTTGTCAGTATCCTATATGATATGATAATTAGACACCTACAGGAGCAACGCTGTCAATGTTTTACATCACACTTGGTGAACTGGAAATATAGTCCATTTATCGGCTATAATCAACCGTCAAACATCATCTACTGCTTCTCAAATGCAAAAAAAATGTAATTTTGCTTCAATCAGAACCCCTAAATAGGTTTTCTAACATAAATGTTAATAACGAAAGTTTATCAACCTTAATTTTTTCTATTATTGAAATAGTAAATCACAATTTTACTACAAAATTTTTCGACGCCAAAATGGCAGCTTATATACATTTACATTTAACATTCCTACATCTACATTGAATAAATGATACATTGTGTAGTAACAAATAAACAGTTAAGGGGATAGAATTTTGACCTCGTCGGCTTTCCATGGAACAAGCTCATCATTTGAAAGCTGACGTTGTTGCCAGCTGATATTCAAGCATGATGTTTAAGCTATCCGATCCATAAAGCCCCCCCCCCCCCCCATTCCCCCCAAGAATTAATTGGGTGGGTCGATCCTCATGTGACTTATCAATATCAATGGTTAAAAGTGCAAAAACAGTATTAGTTTCCATTCAATATAGTTAAATTTAATCAATAACCAATGAAAATGTGTATGTTGCCACATTTTTAAAAATGTCAGACAAACAAACAAAAAACGGAAGTATATATTAACATAAGAAAATCACACATTTTCGTTATACAGAATAATTAAAATAGATAAAAACTTGTTGAAATGACAAATTTTAAATATCAACAGTTTATTTAAAAATGTTAATTCATGAATATGTATGAATTAATTGTGGATATTGGGGAAATCATGTATAATAGACATACCGTAGAAGAAAATACCAGCATAGGAGTTATTGCCCTTGACAACATTTTTTTTAATTACAAAGAATTGATTATCTATGGAAAATATAAACTTTTTCAAAATCAATAGTTTACCAGATTTTTTATTTTATGCAGTGAATAAAATTCCTTTGAAAGATATAATATATTTCTATCATGTGCAAAGTTTAATTTGATAAAGATTTTTGCAAAAACCTATGACATCACAGGAGGATCATTGACAACTCATATAAGAAAATATCTGTTATAGAGATTAACATTAGTTCCTATGAGAAAAATACATTTCTGACATATAAAATCAATTAGAATATAATTCCAAAGAAAGTCCATAGTGAAAATATTCCTATTACCATGGTCTTTCAAAATATACAAAGAAAAGTAAAAGTCACCATACAAATTATGAAAATATTTTTTTTAAATTCTACATTTCTACAAGGGGAGATAACTCTGACAAAAAAATCTATTTTCACTACAAGTAGAGCTGGGAATTCTACTCTCTCTCTCTCTCTCTCTCTCTCTCTCTCTCTCTCTCTGCTATTTTAATTTCACTAAAAAGAAGGTATTTTGTTTTCACAAATTTAAAGATTTAGGCGACTTAATATTTCACGCGGACATACGTCATGAAGCGCGTTATTATGCGTGAAACCTTGCGGCTCATACCCTCAGGAATTTTCAAAATATATTAAAAATTTACATTCTGCTTTAATTTCTGTTGGAATACCAAGCCGTTAGAAAAGACGAACTATATCTATCAAAATTCATACGCACATAGTTTACACAAAACAACGCATTTACGAGAAAATGACTATCATTACAATTTGTAAAGATATCAAAGGCAAACAAATTAGAAATGTAAATATAGCTCTTTGTATCGAGGGTTAAGTTGTATGTATACTTTATATTCTGATATCAATTGTGTCATTAATGATGTATGTAACTCATGAGCTTAAAGTTAATAAAGAATTGAAGAAGTCATTGTTTAGAAGCAGTTATAACAGAACTATAGCTGCAATGCTCGCTAGTTTCCAGTTAATTAGGAATAAATTCTTTTGTTATTTGTCATTTATTGGGTACAATGATAATGGAAGCTGTGGTAATTCGTATAATCAGCGGATTACATATTCCTAATATTTGTCAAAATGAAAGGTTAGGTGCTTTTATCAACAAATATAATGCACTATTGAATTGCTAGGGATTATCACTTGTTATGAAAACGATGTGTGGAATTAAGCTATTTCAATTTGAGGGCACACTCTAAATACCTTTGAAGAGAGCAATTATAATTCAAAGCGCACTTTAATTTATTTAAAGATTATTTAACAATAGATCATCTATCTCCAATAAAATTAAAGAGCCCTTAAATTTTGAATATCTAATTTTATCGAAGGAAACATTGTCAGATAATTATTGAGATCCACAATGCTATAATTATGGGTATACTGTATACTTTGATTTGAATTTCAAATGTGCGGCAGCGAGTTACTATAGGACGAGCTCAGTATGATAGATTGACAGATATCACATATTCATCGTCGAATACCCATGAAAACTACTGAGGGTATCCAACGATGAATATTTTTACGATTTCAAAGTTTTCAAACTTCCAGGCAACAACCTGTAACAGCAATACCAATTTTCATTTATGTGCGACTGGTATGTTTGGCATTGTGGTATTACATAATGTACATATCAATTACAGTGCCAATACTTGAGACTTTTCGAAGAAAACAAAATCTGAAGAGAATCATGATGTAAATTAAAAATATTTTACTTTCAATTCTAATTCAATCATTTATCTTACCTGAAAGCTAATCTGTCTCCAATAGATATAATATTTTATAAAACTTCAATTTTTCATAAAAAAATTTTACTGAACTGAAAAAAGAAGAAAAATAACATACATTCTACAATTAGTCACGACACCGCGGCCCCTTCCAGAGAGAACAAAGTTGATCATTGTAGAAAATGAATGCGGTGGTAGGGTGTGTAGATGCAGAGCTTTCAGTTGGTAATTAAGCGACAACAAGGCCGTCTTTTTACACTGGGAACTTCCCTCATCGATTTCAGCATATGGTACATGTCTATTTCATCATTTTTGAAGTGTGAAATGAAATGAGTTTGTAAGTTCCCAAGTATGCTAATACAATGTACATGCACGCGGTAGTAAGTAAAATGTTCACTCGTCAGACAGTGCATCTCTCTCTCTCTCTCTCTCATGTATATATGCTCCTTTCTTCATATATATATATATATATTATATATATATGTTAGCAACATAGATACAATAAACAATCAGACAAGACGTTTTATACATTTTGTGTATCGCGCTTTTTAAATAAAAATACTCCTGTAGAAAAGTATTGCAGATCTTTGTAAATATATAAATTATAAATGCTACAAATTCCACACGTTTTTCGTTAGAGAACATAAGTTTAAAGGACGATGCAGTTACCCATGCCTGACCTGGATTGCTGTAAGCCTCTGACATACCGAATGTGCAATGATCCGTGGAACTGTGGCTAGTGTTTACTAACACAATAGTATACACACATGTAAAACACATGTAGAATAAAGATGGCAGAATTCCTCCTAAAGATATTTACAGTTATTTACTACGTCCAAGGTAAGATTTTTACTGCTTAGATTTTTATAATGTGACCGTGCTTCATAAAGTGACAGCTGTTTGAAGCATGGAGAGATTTAATGGTTTACAGTTGTCACTTACTTTCATCTGAGCACAAAATTTTACACTACTCCCTGTCATAATGATATATCCCCCTCCCCAAACAATTCTTTTGATGCTTACACATATGAAATTTTAAACATCATAGATAATTGGGGGAGGGTGTTTGGGAATGAAAAGCAATGTCAATCACGACATTTCACCTTATTATAATTTACAGAAATTGATCAAGTTAGCCAGTAAAAATGTTGTATTTTTATACTTATGAATCTAGCTAGAAGTCTAGAATACATGTAAACTTCTGCTAGATTGCCTCCAGCTATTATATAATATAATAATTAAATAATCAGCTGATATGCTGTACTCTTTTTTTTTTAATGTAAACTACTTGGTCTAAATGTATGTGACATAAAAAGTGGTTTGAATAGACCAGATTTTAAGTTTTGCTTGACAATATAGCATAATTTGTTAATGTGGAACAAGGAGACAAAACCGACCAAGTAGATAAACACAAAATCATAAATTTGGTATCAATATTTTTAATCTATATACTTGATTTTGCTCCATGTGTAAATATGGCAGATAACAGCTGTAAACATATTTTATGGATAACCATCAAAGGTTCATACAACTCCAAATTCATATCACTGGGTGTTTTTTCTGATGAAGTGGAAATAATTCTCAAACGGTCTGATTTGTGATTTTAACAGTAGAATTGATATAAAAATGGCAACATACTTGGATACAGCCTAGTTTAAATTTTTCATGGCAGAGTGGTGCGATCAATTAGTCTACGAATTCTTTGGCAATCGTAAGAAGCTATGTACAGCCTACGGCTTTCATGTTTATATTTAAATAGGCCATGTCATGCCATTCCTCCCACGGACTCTCGTGGAGAGGTTGGGACAAGTCCGTACGATGCAGAGGCTGTGCGGAGATTGTTCGAATACCGTGCTATTATACAACATTCTCCGTGCGGTCTCACAAGTTTCCCACGGAAATCGCGTACGGATCTCTCGTGGTTTCCGTGCAGAGGCTGTGATTTTTTGCCGCCAATCGTATGTTTGCTGTCCAATCAGCTCACGTCTTCCACAAAATACCCATACAAGCAATACACCCTACGACTTGTCTACGGGCTTACGGATGTTTGAAAACTTGTTTGAATTTCAAGTAAAGCCAAATCGTGGAGGATACGGTCCCCGTGATTCTGTAAGAA
Organism: Ostrea edulis; assembly: GCF_947568905.1. Lineage (NCBI taxonomy): Eukaryota > Metazoa > Mollusca > Bivalvia > Ostreida > Ostreidae > Ostrea > Ostrea edulis. The sequence goes on along the minus strand of NC_079169.1, from coordinate 58,251,218 downwards.
ATCACGCACCTGCCTTCACACGGAGGCAAATGTGGCTGGGGAACGCAAGGGTGTAAACCAGGTTTAACTACAAGATGTAGATATTCTCTGTATGTGAGGAACCCGATTGGGGGTTGGTTGGTTGATAGAAATTCAAAAGATACATGTACTGTGATTAATCATTTCGGAAGGAGTATTGTTGGATGCATGTTGATTTATATTATTATTTATATAAGTATACATGTAATTTTATATTATTATCTATATAAGTATACATGTTCGATGTAATGGTCGATATTGGACCCAAATTTGATAAATAAATGTATTTATCTACCTTAATGTGATATGAATGGTGAATTTAAGGAAACCAGTATTATTTACTATGCTGTTGCTATTAGAGGTTTTATAAGATATATTGAAACATTTTTATACATGAATGTTCGCCTTTCTATTCTAATGCGCATAATTCTATTCCTTTGCATCTACCTTTGAACATTTTATAATGTATGAAAATTCATCGAAGTAGTAGTGGAGAGGGCGGGATCTTGATGATATGTATATTATTTTGCATGTCTTAACATGCTTATATGTTTGCTTTTTTTCAAACTTGTGAGAATGAATTGATTGATCGTAAACCTCCCAGAGTGTAATTAAAGAACTGTTAAGATAACGAGAATTAAAAATTTACTACGAGAAAAATAACGATTACGGGGTTGTTAAAATTAGGGCAAGTCTCAACGGTCACAGGTGCTTGGCTAGTTAATCTGAGGTCGATGGTTCGAATCCCAGTGTAGGGATTTTTCGCATTTTGTCTTTGGATAAAGCGCTTTACATGCATTGCCTCGGTCCACCCAGGGGTAAGCAGATATCCGCTTCAATTAAGGGTTAATCGATATGATGCAGTGGTGTCGTGACAGAGAGGGGTATGGGCGACTCTATTCCACACCACAGAAACTGGGGAATAAGCACCGGTCGTGGGGAGAATTAACTTTTTAAAAAGTGATTGAATTAGCGATAATCTGTATCAGTCGGAATTCTTTATCACAACGAAAGAAGTCATAACTACGAGATAAAAAAAATCGGGATAGTCATAATTACGAGTTGATCTTCCAATTCGGAATTTTGTACGACGCAATTGGTCGTAAATACGAGATGGAAAAAAACAACTTATGCAAATAAGGTGATATGTTGTTACTTGTATATATGAGAAAACTGAAGATCAAACAAGTTTGTTTAAAGTACCATCGAGAATCATTCAATAGCTTCTACTTGAGAAGAAAATATATCTTGCTGTGACCATCCACTCGATATTTAGTTACATCAACGACATTTTAATTTATTACCAATACTCACTTTCCATCACATGCCGATTCGATATATCCCAGTGAGCTCGAAATAAAAGACACCAGAATCTTCCATATCTGCTTCACATATTTGGATATTTTTTTTTAACATAGATGTTCAAAGCAAACTTAACAACTCAATTTTATGACGTACAGGATGCCTTCAACTCGTCCATCGTCAACTTCCTATATTTAAATAGCAATATTCTATTACCGGTATCATCTGCATATGGTGTTTATATCTCTAAACTGATTCGATACACAAGAGCTTGGTTTGAGTATGATCAATTCTTAAATAGAGGCAGGCTACTGACAAAACATCATGTTACAGGGGTTTCAATAGTCTCGCTTAAAATCATCATTTTGTAAATTATATGGTCATTGTAATGATCTAATTTGCAAATACAACCTGTCGTTAGGTCGAATGCTGTCTGACGTGTTTCACATCAATTGTTAGACCGTTCGTTACTAATAGAATTCTTCGTTAGTACGAGTGTGGGATAGGGAAATTCCACCGAGGGGACAAGATTTGCAGTCTAGGACGAGGCTTTGCCGAGTGCTAGACAGCGAATCTTGTTCCAGAGCACTAAATAATGAAGGATTATTTTTCTCACATTTTATCTAGTCTAGTACTTATATTTAGGACCTTCGAGAAAATTCTAAATTATAAAAATCCTTATTTAAACTTCTATGCATAAACTAATTAGATAGGCAGAAAGAGCATACCCGAAAATGGTTTACACTATAAGTCTAAACTAAAAACCCCAAGGTTGTCCACCAGAAAGCTATACTACATCAACATATTTTTACTTCACCGTGTAACGTAAATATTCACCATGTAACGTAAATCATCACAATCAAATGACGTCACAGCAGTGCGAGACAGAAAAATCTCACATGGCTGTCTCACAGGGGTAAAGTCGATTTCACACCGGTGATAATGTGAGACAGAAAAATCTCACATGGCTGTCTCACAGGGGTAAAGTCGATCTCACACTGGTGATAATGTGAGACAGAAAAATCTCACATGGCTGTCTCACAGGGGTAAAGTCGATCTCACACTGGTGATAATGTGAGAAAGAAAAATCTCACATGGCTGTCTCGCATGGGTAAAGTCGATCTCACACTGGTGATAATGTGAGACAGAAAAATCTCACATGGCTGTCTCGCATGGGTAAAGTCGATCTCACACTGGTGATAATGTGAGACAGAAAAATCTCACATGGCTGTCTCACATGGGTAAAGTCGATCTCACACCGGTGATAATGTGAGAAATGCTGATCACTCCGTTTACCTGATCAAGATATAGGGCCCACGGCGGGTGTGACCAGTCAACAGGGAATGCTTACTTCTTCTTTGCACCCAATCCCACCTCTGGTGTGTCCAGGGATCCGTGTTTGTCCTACTCTTTGTTTTGTAATCTATATAGGACTACCGCCGCGGTGGTCTAGGGGTTAGAGCGTTCGCCCCGCATGCGGAAGACCGGGGTTCGAATCCCGGCCGCGACAAAACTAAGTCGTTAAAACAGGCTGTGACAGTTCCATCGCCAAACACTCGGCAACAGGTGTGAATGTCACGGGTCCTCGGAGATGACCTTAAAAACGGATGACCCTTGTCACAGTAGGTGCGGCACGCTAAAGAACTCTCACTGCTCAATGGATGTAAGCGCCGAGCAAAGGCCTAAATTTGAAGCCTTTACCGGTCTTGGTGACGTCTCCATATGAGTGAAAAAATTTCTGTCTTATTCTTATTATAACCACTAATACCTACTAACATCAATCCCCTTTTCATTTCTTCCTTGAAGGGCCGTAAGCGCCAAGCATAGGCCTAAACTTTGCAGCCCTTCTCCGGCAATGATGACGTCTCCATATGAGTGGAAAAAAATTCGAGTAGGACGTTAAACATTATTCAACCAACCAACCTTTTCATTTTATAATTATGACTCTCTCAAATCGTTATCAATAATGGTTTCGTAATTACGACTTCTTCAAGTCGTAGTAAAGACCTTGTTCTTGAATGAAACACTAATTATCTCCGATTTGAATTGCCATCCTGCGTAGCTAAGATAAGTGCATGAATGCAAATACTTAAGTACATGAATTAATGGTGTTGTCGATATAATGATACATTTCTGTTTAAGTTTTGCCGATGATAATGTTGTCTGTAGCTCTCGTAAAATGTCAAAATCATGACTGTAAGGTCGTCTAAAAAATATAGTTCAATCCCCCTGAACAAATGCAAGCGATTGCTTTTCAATACTAGAAAGAAACTGATTCTCCGTCGGTTTTATTTTCATAAGTCGATCGCCACATATTGCAGGCATATTGACAAACATGCACTTATAAGAATTGAAACTTATGAATAAACTAAGAAATAAGGCTAATAAAAATATTCTTTTACATACACTGCAATAATTAGGGCCCCAGCTCAAATGTGCTTTTGTCATAGGGGTCCTGTTGATGTAAATGAATAAGAAAAACTTTAGTTGTGTACAAGTTTGACATATTGAAACAGGATAGGAAGCATTATATGATAGATGGGGGAAAAGCTGAACTCTGTACAAGATACATAATGATCTTGTTTCATTATAATATATATAATATATCTAAGCTCTGTAGCGTGATGCATCATATTCCGAAGACGCAAAAATTATAAACATACAAGTCAATACTTGTTCCTCTTGTTACTAATCAGGGCCGTAAATTACATGGAGGCGGAGGAGGCAGCTGCCTCCTCCAACTTTTGAGCCAAAAAAAATTAAAATTTAAAGTTCATTAGAATTTATGTTGTTTCCAATAACTAAGAACATGATACCTCCCTTAAAAAGCATTCCAAATCTTTCTTTTAGAATGAGTTAGTCAAGTAACATCTTAGAAGGCCCTAGAATCAAGGATTTTGCACGAAACGTGTTCAGTGTGCACAAAATGTGCTCAGCGTCTGGGGGCCTGGGCGGCCCCCAGACCCCCGCCTAATTTCCTGCCTCCTCCAAATTGAAGGTTAATTTACGGCCCTGCTAATGAGTTGAATGCCTTAGATAATGGATCTTTTCAACTTCAAAAATAGAATCATCAACGAAAATGCATACCCAGTCAAGTATTTCAATTATGGTGACTGGTGGGTGACCCATTTTCATACAAGACGTGTGTAATTACCAGTTCTTCGTGGTCACGTGGGAAGGTAGAGAAAATCCATCGTTTACGTTGTTGCTTGTCCTAAATATAAGTTACTTAGGGAGAGGGGGGAGTCGTTGATAAGTTTTTTTAAAAAGATAAAATGCACGTAGTCGATACCCAATTTATCTTGGGTTGATGGCTACCTGATTCTCTTTCATTTTTCCCCACTGTTCTGGACCTGTAAGTATGAACTGTTTATAATTTACAAATGCATTACATACGATGTATTCATGTGCTGCATTTAGGTTACCGATATCTTCGCTAGCCTGAGGTGATGACACGCTTCTCTCCTCTTAGATAAGCAGATCGTAACTAAGGCGGGCTATCGAGTGTATATTATTGTTATCCTGAACACAAATATTTCTTACATTACCTGTAGGGCGAGGGCGTGTTAAGTTTATTAGAATCTGCCCAAGACCATGGGGCATGTGTATTATGCAATAAAATAAGTTCCAATCAAATCAATTCTTGTATAGAAAAATAGCACGCACACGGCCAAGGATTTAGAACAAAATATTACTACACCTTAGTCGTTACACCTTAGTTGTTATGCATCATGATTACTGTGGAAACAGATGGAGAATTTTAAACAAATAGGTTTTAAACTACAGATATTTTATTTGCAAAAAGTATTAATTCAATTTCCCCCTATATAATTCATACATATATAGCATTTGTCTAAATTTCATAACATTTTTGTATCAATATTTCCCCATATCATGTTGAATTTGGACCACTGTTTAATGATATGTTTGTATTTTAATTGTTTGCAATGTATTTCATCAATGATACACATGAATGCAAACGTCATTCGCAATAGTTTACTAAGTAATTAAACATTCCAGAACATTTGATACAAACAAACAGAAATGGATGCATTGTATGGGAAGGGGGGGGGGGGGTGTAAATTGTCTGTGGTGTTCAAAAGTTGAAATACATTACCTCTCACTGTATAACACTGTATAAAATTCCCTCCACTAAGTAAGTAAGTAAGTGATTTGTTATAGTGACATGTGTTTTATACATTACAGAATTGAAAGATACATTAAACAGAATAATAGGAATTTAAACACTCGCCCCATCGGGCCTCTACTATTTTGGACTAAATTGAGAAATCATGGGACCATAAATTATATTCATTTTCCTTTTAAAGTCTTAAATTTAGTTTTCATCGTTAAAAAACACAAAAACCCCACACATTTATTTATAAGTAAGTAGTAAGTTTAAGTATTTATATCAAGTATCGTTAAATTAGGTAAGATGCGGTAAGATTTTGATTCTGTTTGTGGAAAATTAACATCTTGATGTAAACATTTCTACAGAGATCGTTCCAATAAATGTAAATATGAAGAATTTAGAAATTCAGCTATTGTGCTATAGATTTCATTAGAATAGTTGAAGAATTCAAATGACAATCAATTATTGTGTGTGTCTTTTTTGGGGTGTGTGTGTGTGCTTTTTAATGTACGACACATTATATAATAATGTACACACAAAAATTCAATCGAATAATTTTTCATGTCTTATATTATGAATATCTATATACGCATAAGGATTTTTGTCACACCATAGAATACCGCCAACTAGATTTTAAATCGCAGACGATGTCAAGAATCTTTGGAGAAGGTGTCATGCGTTACCAGACAAATCGACAAAAACCCTGGTACTTTATACTTGATAGAAACAATCAATTGTGCAATTCTGGCTAATTATGGTTATAATTGTAACGTAGTATCTCATGCCAATAAATAAATATACATGTAAGATTTTTTGTTACTTTAGAAAATATCCAGTGTGTCCGACTGCAACAGCTATAACAAAAAGAAATACTTCTTTCATATCTTACATTTGATACTTACATTCATACTTTATGAACACAAACATTTTGCCATGCAACCAAATTCTTAAAATCAAAATTCATATTATTATAACTTGCATATCACTGTGTATATTTTCTTATATCCTGCAGAAAAGGGATTAGTAAGTTGTTAGAATGTTCAAAAACAAGAAATAATTTTCAAAGTTCAGAATTTTTTAAATGTCACTGGGGATGTATAAAAACTGTGATCACTTAACAATGATAACAGTTCATTGAAATTTCAAAATTGACAACTAAACTAATGATTCACAGATAAAAAAAAAAAATCAATTTCTATTTAGGAGAACATTTGCTAGTGAGACCCGTGATCGCACTATCAATGACCAGTTATTGCTTGTGCAATTGTAAGGAAAAGTTAGAATTTCATGTAAATTTTATCTTCATGGAGCCGTCATTATTGAATATATTTCCCAAATGAAATAAATTTAATCGTTTTTGATTATCTTTAATTTTCATTCAATTACGTTTCGATTGCATTTAATATTTGGGTTGCAGTACGTGTATTTTCGAAATATTTAACGTCAATGTAACTAAGGACTAGGGATTTTATGATGAACGATGTTTTAATGTGCTGCAGATTGTTAGATATGAATGGATTTGTCAGCAAGAAAATAATGTGGTTGAATGCAAAAGGTTACACACGCGCTCCATGCATTCTTTAGCTATAGTAAATGACCCTCAAGCTGATTTGATTTTAAAACCACTGCTCAGAACCATACGTCTATGTACACTACTATTCAATGCACTGTAATCTTTTTGTCAAGTCAAGCGTCTGCAGTACTGATAGTACCACTCTGAGGTCGCAGTATATGTACCAATATCGGCCCTGGAATCAACATCACTTCAAAACTGCAATCATTTTCATACTATACAATTTTGCGAACACGTCGTTGATTTTCTCTCACTACCTGACATCCATTTGGAAATAATTTTCAGATATTATGATGGGCCTTTTCACATATACACGTTATTTAAAAATGCATAGTATTAGTTGGGGAACCTCTCCATCTAATGCGAGACTATATACTTTGGTTGGATCAATGGATGGTCGCGAGTTTGGTGCCTTTGTCTCCAACTAAGCTATCAGCACTGTGCACTGCACACAATTTCAGATGGATTCATTTCTCGCCAGTCAGATCAATTTGAAAGTTTTCTCGTGAACTAAAGTAAAAATCCGTTGATTAAATAAAATAGAATTTACCACAAAAGCTTTTTAACAAACACCTTTTCTATTACAATCCGATCAAACGGTCGTCTGCAGAACGGTGCAACAGTTAAAATAAAAACAAAAATTGGGCCTTGTTTTCCAACTCTACATCTACCATTTGTTTAACAAGACATGGGTGAACTTCATATTTACGCCTGTGAATACTTTTAAAAATAACATAGCCAGCCAATTCCATGTACAACGGCAAACACGGAGAAAATATCGCATGAATTTCACAATGAAAACACATTCGCATATTTTCATGTGTGATTTTCCGTCTGATGATCGCACTTTCCCTTGTTTTTACTGTCCACTTATTTTTCATTCATCTGTGTTTTCTTGTAGGCGTGGTAGCGCGATCTCTTCGGACGCAAGAACAGTCGGGAGAGTTTCAAACATCCTATATCTTCTGCGCTCTCACTGGCATAGTCTTAGTTCTGTTTGCAGTGTTCTTATGTGCAGATGTCCCAACAGACACGGATGTCCATCATAGTAAGAATACATAATTTTCAATTGATATACCACCAAATGTCATGCTGAACTTGATTTCCAACTTTATCATGTTTATTATTTTTCATACATTGCAGATACAAACGTAAATGTTAGTGTAGGAAATGTGGAAAAAAAGAGGAAGAAAAAGAAAATTCATAAGAAAATACACCGAACTAAAAGCACCGGGAGCATTATTTCTTCCATTATTAGCAGTTGGGCCAGTACTTCCGATTCTGACTCAGATCATCAAGGAGAGGACAAGCCTGCAGTTGACGCTTTCGCAGTTGAAATAGAATCGGTTAACCTTAGCGAAAAAGACCACGAGACAAGTGACAAAGAAACGGCTGAGAAAGGGAGTCCGGAATTAGAAACCAAAACCTTGGATGAAAAGGTAGATACTGAGTCAAGAAAATCATCGGAATCCCATCCAGAACCCGACACAAGGGAGTCCGACGCTGAAGAAAATTTAGTAAAAGAGGTCTCCAAAGATGACAAGCCTGAAGAGAAAGCGTGTGCGATTGAAAAGGATCCTTGCGAAGAACAGGAAAATTCTAAACAGGATTCGGATACGTCTTCATCCGATAGCGAAGCTGAACACGATAATGATGACGAAACAAAACTCGAAAATGAAGGGAGCACTGATCTGGAACCAAAGATGCCAGAACAAGAACCCGAAGAACAAGAGCAGGTTACAACTATACAAAAGAACGCTGAACTCGAACTTGACGAACATGTAGATGAAAAAGAATCCGATACATCTTCCTCAGACAGCGAATCTTCCGATTCATCGAAACACGAGGACTGTGAGGAAGAAAAGATGTCTGAAGATCAAGAGGAACCTAAATCAGAGGAGGAGCCCGAACATGAAACAGAGGAGCCAGAGCCTGAACCCGAACCTGAAGCAGAAGAGGATTTTGAACCAGAGGAACCAGAAGAGAAGCCCGAGTCTGAACCGGAAGAGGAACCTGAACCAGAAGAGCCAGAACCAGAGGAAGATCCTGAACCAGAAGAACCCGAGGATGAATAGAATCCAATGACTGAGCCACGATACCAGTAGGTGGAAGGGTTGTTTAATAGTGAAAGAATTCACTTATCAAAGCATACAGATGAGAGCTTTAATTCCACACAAGTGCTATAGTGGACCTGGAACATGGATCCACAACATCAGGAAGTATTTTAATGTGTTGAAGGAATGAAATGAGCGTCAGTGCATATTTGATTTGCAAATAAGCAGCTGTGTACATTCCAGGGAAATGAATGCCGTTTTGAGACAGAATTTCCATATATTCCTGTTGGCATGTATTTTATCCCCACAGAGCCTTTTTAATACATCTAAAATGTTTGTTTCTTCTTTCTTTTTTTGTTTCTTTTTAGGGGGAAGGGGGATAACTTTCCCCGATATATCTATCAAAGCTTTTTATGAACTTCAGTAAAACACTGAAAAATTCAGCAATTCTATTTTCTAATGTTTGATTGGTTGAAAAGTCACAGAGCCTGATATTCATTTCTAAATTTGCCTTTGATATCTTTACAAATTGTAATGATAGGTACATGTATTTCCTCGCTGTATACAATGCATGTAAGAATACAGAACTACTTGAAAAATATAATTCGTCTACGTAAATGAAAGTAGAATGTAAATATAAGAAAATAAATATCATTTTTGAAAGTACATGAGGTTTAAACTGCACTGTCCAAAACCTTATGTATTTTTAAAAATGAAATTTATCTCTTAAAAGGAAACTACCCGGTAAAGGGAAAACAAAACATTTCTATTCAATAATGTGTTGTTTTTTTTAAAAATCAGTTTAATAATATTAAAATCTTCTCATGATAAATAACAGATAATGCATGTACTTACAAGCTTTTGGTCCTCATAAGAAATAGTCATTTATCACAGGTTGGTAATGACATCAGAGGAATTTACTCATCAAAAAACGAATAGTTCACATAAATTCACAAATCTATAAGCTGTTTACAGATAGATATGCATCCTATCCTTCAAAATATTTCCATTGGAGCACGATCTAGCTCAAATCTGACCCTTTAACAGCATACAAATAAATGCCAGGGTTCCAAGGACTTTAAAAACTCTGTTGAAGGCGCATCATTGATACAATTCATGTTAAAATAGCAACAGTAGACACACCTATCCATAGTTTATAAACAGGTACAATTCCAATTTAAAGTTTAAAACCTGTGAAGTTCATGAGTCTGGTTTACACAAAGTAACATAATGTATTCATCTAATTTTTTACCGATATTTTTTAAATTGAAATTCATTATTCTTATTCAGAAGTTTAATGATGACTGTATGATTTGCAATACCATTCAAATCCTGATTACAGAATAGCAGTTGTTTTTACACTGGCGCATTTTAGACATACTAAACTATAGTTGAATTGCAAACAATATGAATACATGCAGCATATCTTCAAATGTTTCTGATTTTAAGCTTTTTAACATGGATAATTGTGCAATCTTCTTCCCGCTCTGTCATGCACTTTATGACCTGAAGAATGCTATCAAGATTATACTTATTCATTTGATAGGTTTGTATTTAAATACATGCATGTGACTTCATGCAATTACAATCAAGGTAAGCTTTAATTAAAGTGTTTATCAACACTTTAAACATCATACATAAAATTTGTACTTATTACCTGTACGATTTAATATTTAGAAAATTAAATTAAAATTCATTGCACTTAACATAAATTTTTTAGAAAGGACTATACAGTTTTTTGTGGTAGAATATATAATATTGAAGAGCAAATTTTTATTCATAGATCTAATGTTTTCCTTTATTATCACAGATAAAAAAAAAAATGGCAATGTTTTAGAAATTTAGTACTTTATAACGCAAAAGGTGAAGATAATGAACAGTGACCCAATCTTAAAATCTATGAAATATAAAATAGAAAACACGGACCCCTGGAAACACTAGCGATAGGATCGGGTGTCTAGGGGGAGTAATTTAGAGTAATTTAAAGAAGTAATATTCTACATAACTATTCTCAGAAAGGTTACAAACATTAATTTTATTTTACCCCAAAGTTACACTTAATAAAGCTCCCTGTCTCAATACCTCTTTATTTTCTTTCAAATTAAAATTTTTAGGATATAACAATGTATGTTGTATTAATTTAAAAATGTAAATTGTTTGAAAAGGGGGGAGGGGGGTATATTAACATTTCATAAAAGTGAAAAAAATTACAGCTGATATCATAAAAGAAAATATTTTGAAAATTCTAATATAGTTTTTTAAACCAGTCTGAGATTATTTTACTTTAGTTTTTCAGCACATGCATTTTGAAGATTTAATCATGCAAATTATAACAACAGAAAATCGGATACAGATGTATTCTAAATGTATATACTAACTAGTTTGACAGATGTTGTCAAAATCATGAATACACATCTAGAACCCTAATTTTCTCTGCAATTTTATAACTTGTCAGAGAGATACATGTAATAAAATATACTTTCATACTGAGGAGACAATACATGTATTCTTCAATATTGAACACCACATACTACAATCATTTGTTGTATATAAGAAAGTTCTTAAAACTGCTCCACCTATTGCTGTCATGGTAAAGATATGTCATAGACGACTTTAGCGAAGGTTGAAGGGTGTCCTTCTCGTATTCAAACAACCACAACACAATGCCCCACACAATGGCTGCAAACCAGGGAAATACCGGTCCTTTTGGAGACGAGATGTACCCACGCTTCACAGCTAACTTAGCGAGGCCATACAGAATCCTAGACAGCAGGTAAAGGTTGATCTGAAACCAGACTGAATGAATTTAGTTTGTGTTGTGAAAGTAAGATACATGCTTATTAGGTGTAATTAGCGACTTTTCTTGTTTCAGTCTCCCCTAATAACATCTACTGGACTAATATATCATTATCCTCCTTATTGGCATAGTATGATAACAACAAGAGGCTGATGGACCACATCGCTCACCTGAATCACCTTGGCTCATATTTAATGATTTTCCCTATACATTCACATGTAAAACTTTGATTCCTATTGTGGCCCCATCCTTCCCCTGGGGTCATGATGTTTACAAACTTGGATCTGCAGCTTTCATATAAATGTAAACTTCTCTAGCCCAATGGTTCTTGAGATGAAGATTTTTAAAGATTTTTCCTATATTGTGGCCCCCCCCCTCCCCCCCCCCCGGATCATGGCCTTCACAAAATTCAATCTGCACTAGTTAGAAAGCTTTCATGTAAATGTAAACTTTTCTGGCTCGTTGTTTCTTGAGAAGATTTATAAAGATTTTCCCTATATATTCCCATGTAAATCTTTGATCCCCTACTGTGGTTCAACCCTACCCCTGGGGGTCATGATTTTAAGAAACTTGAATATCTACTATGTCAAGAAGCTTTCATGCATTTCAGCTTTTCTGGCCCAGTGGTTCTTGAAAAGAAGATTCTTAAATGATCCCACCCTATTTTTGCATTTTTGTGATTATCTTCCCTTTTAAATGGGAATGGCCCTTCCTTTTGTGCAAAGTTGAATTCCCTTCACCCAAGGATGATTTGTACCAACTTTGGTTGAAATTGGCCTGATGGTTCTGGAGAAGAAGTCGAAAGTATGAAAAGTTTACAGACAGACGACGGACAACGGGTGATCAGAAAAGCTCACTTGAGCTTTCAGTTCAGGTGAGCTAAAAATGGAGTCATGAAAACTTTCCTTATAAAAACTTTACATAAAGAAAATCCTTCCAAAGTACATTTCTATGGGTTTTTTTTTATAAATCTTTTCGTAAAAGTCATATAACTGAAAGGATTAAAATTACTAATATGTCAACATTTTCATAAAAATTAGTCATCGAATCTGAAAAAATGTGAAATACAGTATTGAAACTATTTCTGTCAAGGTGTACATAACACTTACCAAGGCTACAAGTGGTTTTTATAATTTTTCATTGGCCACCAATTTTCATTGATGTCAAGGCAAAACAAGAACTCTAAATACGATCAAGTGATCAACAAAGTACAGTTTTTATTCAAGAGAACAGAATAAAATGCTAGCTGTCCACGAATTTATGTACCACCTAAAGATGTCTACAAAAAGAAATGTAACCACAGTTCTATGGTTCAAAACTATCCAAGGTACCAAATGTGTATTTCTGATGTAAATTCTATAGTACCCATATGAAAGATCAGTGAAATAAACTTTGTGTAAAACAATACCAGTGTAGTACCCACCTGTTCATTAACTTTGTTATATCGTCCAAACACAATGTAGCCCCCAATAAATGCTGCAATAAAGGACTGGTACTGTTTCTCATGAGTCTCTAACCAGGCCATCAGGCTGGTTAGGGTTTTGTAGGCAAATACAAAACAGGCCAGATTTTTGGAATGTGTAAATGTTGCTTCTAATATCCCTTGGGTCATCTCTTTAAAACTGTAATTAAAAACATTTGTAACTAATGTAAATGCATGCACAATTAACTTCATGTGTTGCTTTTTGAACCCTTACATCTTTAATCCACAATATTTAACAAATCCTTATATTTTTGATAAGGTCATTCCAAACCACCAGATCAAGTGTATTACCTTCTTTTAAAATGTCATCTTTGTATTATTGAAAGAAAAAAAGAAATGGCGGGGGTTTGCTTTGAAATATGTTATCTATCATAGAGACAGCAGTACAAAACATACTGGAAAAAAGATGTATCAAATGTAGAATTTAAAAAAAAAAATAGAAGCACTTTTAAAATGTCACATGTATAGCTTCAATGTTATTTTAACATCTATAATGTACAAGGTCTGAAAAATGTTAAGTAAAAGCTGTGAGAGGAGTTGGTTACACAAAGTAATTGTCATGCTTAAAAATTGACAAAGTTCAACAACATCATGTATATGTAAATTTTTCAAAGAATGTACGATCACTTCCAAAAAGACGCATGCACATCTTCAATGCTTCCATAACAGCTGTACAAAGTCTGAAGGATGTCAAGTAAATGCTGCAAGGGGACTTGATTACAAAAATGGGTACCGTATTACAGGGACACCCGCCTGCCATTCACCATACTATAAGCCGTTTGCACGTTGTGCAACCCAGCCAACAACTTTACTGCATTCAAAACACATACTATAATAAACATAAAAGCAATCATTTCATAAAGGTAATAAAATTGCTTGATTCAATCAAGTCTCTGAGGAGTGTGTGAGTATAGACAGTCGATGTGATAAGAATATTATGAAATAAAAGAAGGGAAAAGCTTTTACCCCTTTCATTAAATTTTCTAAACAATATCTAAGGTATTAAATCAGCCTGGTTGTATATATGTATATACAATGTCTGTCCCCAAATCTTGTACACAAGCACCAGTTTATTAGAAACTGCCACCGACACATTCAACAAAATTGAGTTTCGAAATAAATTTCGGCTCTGAAAATACATACAGCATACTTCACGAGGTGCATTAGTGCTTCAAGAAAAGTATGCCAGCATGAAGCTCTGCCGTTCATACCTTCATGAATTTTCAAAAATTTAATTTAGTTCTTTTATTATACATTTTACATTCAAATTTGTCAGAATTCCCGGACATTAAAATGGATGTACTATATTATCAAGTAGGCCTAGTTCTGTATTCATATGAGCCTTGTTTATAACTGCAGCATGTTCATGAAGAAATGGCTATCATTACAATTTGTAAAGATATCAATGGCAAAACATTGGAAATATTTGGAAATATATATACAGTGATCCCCCGCTATATTGCCCCCCGTTATAATGCCACCCCCGCATATCGCCAAAAAAGTTAGAAATCCCGTTTTCCTCGCTATGTAAAACCCCGTTATATTGCCATCCCCCCATACCGCCATCCGCCAACCTATTTACAGGTACGATTTTGTCAATTACCGTTATAATCACCCCCACTAATTATCGCCAATCAACGGCAGGACAATTTCAGTGAGCAGGCTTCGGCAATTATCCGCTATTAGTCCTCAAGGTATCAAAGTTTGGAGCAGATAATAAGTTATAATCAACTGAGTTCAAATACGCAGTATTGTTTTTGAAATCGGAGTATAGCGGTTACACTGAAGTCTAAGCGTGTTGGACAAACAAAAACTGGAAATCATTAAATACCCCTACCATTACTAGTCATTTACGACCACTGGATGCCGGGATTATCCAGGCATTCAAAGCACAATGTAGTAGATAAAATTTGTTTGATTTCTTATGACACTTGTACACATACCCCCTCCCCCGATATAATGCCACCCCCGTTATAATGCCAAAATTGCCGCGGTACAAATGTTGGCGTTATAACGGGGGATCACTGTATACTAGTGGAAAAAAGAAACTGCATTATAAAATTTAGTATAATTTTTCTATATTTATTGTTTATATTTATAAAATCTAAACAATCGATAAAGTTGATGTTTTTGAACAATATCGGATAGTATCCGACTCGGATGCACGGACTTTTTCATGGTTAGTGAACACAAGTTGTTTATTGAAGTGTTCGTATGCACGAGTTTTACTGGCCAATACTGTTTGGAGTAAGAAGTGTAAAAAGTTTGTTTGGACACTATTCGTTAAGGAAAGCACTTTAGTTTTGACAAAATTTACCCTTCTGTCATGCCACAGCTCAGCGAAAACCAACGTAATCGTGCTAGTAGCAAGACACTTTGGAGTTCATTGGAACACCATCCAGTCATTATGGAGATGTTTCCAACAATCTGGTAACACTCGGGATCGACCACGTTCTGGGTGTCTTCGTGTGACGTCACGTCGACAGGACAACCACATTAGACTTGTGCACCAGAGAAATCGTTTCCAGAGAGCAAGTTTGACTGCTCGTAGCATTCGTGGACTTCGACCAATCAATCCAAGAACTATGCGTAATCGTCTGCGCGAGCACAACATCAAACCAAGACGTCCAGCGGTGCACCCCATACTGCTTCAACGTCATCGTATCGCTAGACAAGTGTGGTTCAGACGACATCTGCGATTCAAAACACAGGACTGGGCCAATATTCTGTTCACTGATGAATCCAGATTTCATTTGGATCGCAGTGACGGCCGTTGTAGAGTGTATCGTCGCATTGGGGAACGGTACCAAGACGCTTGTGTTGTGCAACGTCGACAATTCGGTGGAGGTAGTGTTATGGTGTGGGGTGGAATAACAGCACGTGGAAGGACCCCTCTACAAATTGTCAATGGAAATCTCACGGCCGTACACTATCGAGACGAAATTATTCAGCGCCACATGTGATACCCTTCATACAGAGACAGCAAAATCACATCACTCTGCAGCAACACAACGCAAGGCCACATGTTGCACGTGTAGTCAGGGACTTTTATGTTCAACAGAATGTCGATGTCTTGCCTTGACCATCTGTTTCCCCCGATTTATCGCCGATTGAGCACGTCTGGGATGAAATGAAACGACGTCTACGCAGTTTACCAAATCAGCCAGTGACATTGGCTGATTTAGGCCAGGCTTTAACCAACATCTAGAACAACATCCCTCAAGCATTTCTGAACACTTTAGTGGCATCAATGAGGCGCCGTTGTCAAGGATGCATGAATGCAAATGGTGGTCACACACGTTATTAACTTTGTTAATTCAAGTTCGAATACCAGTGTCTTTCGAGTGTGCTAAAATTGACCGTTATACGACGTCAACATTAATGGATTATGAAATGTTGTAATGAATACATTTGTTAACAGTATTACAAAAAATTAAATTTCTTCATTGTTATTTTTTATTATTTTTTCATATATTAAATAATGCACAGTTTCTTTTTTCTGCTAGTATACTAGTAAACACAATTATAAAGTATTGAAAGATTTTCACAGATCAGCTGCATTTCAATTAGTTACTTTGATTTTTAAAGTGAGGAGATGTTCCCCACTAGATCATATTGCAAGTTCGTGTTTCATTTCATAAAATAACACGGAGTATTATCCCCCCCCCAAAAAAAAAACCCTGAAAGTATTGCTGTCCCTGCCCTCCACCAAAGAAACTCAAGAGTATAATTATTTAGAAGACAAAAAAAAAAAAAAAAAACGGGGCTGAACACTGTATACACATCTCTTCATGTTATACATATAGAACTGGTCAAAACCGGTATCGAATAGGTTGAGCTAGATGTTGCTGTTGGATTCAGCAGTAAATTTCACAGTTAAAACATTTTATTCTGAAAATATGGCATTAAGGACATGTGTTGTGCAAATATCATTCAATTTGTCTGCATGCTGTTCCATGTCATTAAGCACAATAGATGAAAAGGTGAAGATAACGAGCAGTAATCAAGGTTAAAAAGCAATCAGTCCATGCTTGATTATCATGGAAGCAAGAACAGATAAGATTATTGAACCAATTCAGGGCACTTGAGGGTTTATAAAACACCAAGTTATAAACATAAGAGAAAAATATTGGCATTGATATCCTAGCCTACAGGAAAGAATTTAACAGACGTCTTTGTATGTAACCCTTGCAGTCATTAAAAGTTAATGAGCCATGCTCATTGTTTACCAAACTCTAAAAATACCAAGTATTCGTTTCATATTAAAGCATAGGCAAAAGGTTACCAGCACTAATTACATACATACTGTGAAAAATATTCTAAGCTGATCTAAAGATTTTTTACCTTCCTCTTTTGAAAAGGAGAGTCATTACCAGTGCATGAGGAAATCGGATTTTGGCTCCATATCTACAAAAAACAACAATAATATCTACAAATAAATGACAAAAATAACCATGAATTCACGATAAATCTCCGTCATAAAATCTGAATTTGAGTAAGCATGCAATCCATATGAGACAGAAGTTCTACTACTGGTAAACATCACCATTTCTGCCATTTTTATTCTAAAACTATTTTTTCCTCTCCTCAATATGATGAACATGTATGATTTCTGAAACTGTGAGTTTAAATTTTATAATTGTAGTTACTGCAATATTACACTGTCCTTTGTATATTGGCCTGCTTTGCTCAGTGGTAAGATCACCTTACTAGTACTGCAAGGATCCTGGGTTCTATCCCCAATTGATCCAAAAAATATTCTCCCCTTCTATGCTACAATAACTTAGTAATTAATGTCCATATATATTATACAACCTTCTGAAATGCATAAGAAATGATTTTACATTTTTACTTGCCATAATCAGAAACTATCAAATATATATATTAACTCTAAAACAAACCTGGTAATATACCCCAAATTTTATTGTAGAAACAAAATAGGGTGCAAGTGAATTGTACCTGAAATGTCATAAAAAATTATTATTATTATATATTACTGAGAAATGTTGTGTATGACCTTAAGAGAGTAGAATTACTGTAGATGTGGATGCATTTTCCACATGGTACAAATTTCCTCAATGTCCGCAGTCTTAAAAAATTTGAGGACTTGAATTCAACTATCCTTTATGAATCCTTACTTCAAATCTAACAGGGTATTTTTTTTTTTTTTGCATATTAAAACAATAGGTGTTAATTGGATATAAGATATAGATATGTATAATCAATTTACATGTACATGCCATATATCCATATTGTTTCATGTAAATAGAAGTTGTTGTGTCTGAAATACTTTAATTTACAAGATATATTCCTCAAAATTAATGCACTTGATGAAACTGGGACAAATGTAGGTAGACATGAAACCATTGAAAATAACTATTTTTACTTTACAAATCCAAAAAAGGGAAGCAAGGCATTAGAGCTGCAGGTACTGAACTTGACTTAGTGACCTGCTAAGCATTGGAGCTGCAGGTACTGACCTTGACTTAGTGACCTGCTGAGCATTGGAGATGCAGGTACTGACCTTGACTTAGTGACCTGCTGAGCATTGGGGATCATTTGCACATGGATGAGAATCAGTCTACCAAGAGCGTACTTGATTCTGATAAGATCAGGCTGAATCGAACTAAGCCGGGTATACCCAGTGACGTGCTAAGAATCAAGTGACCCGGCTACAGTACAGTAATGAAGATGTTGACCTTCTATTGTATAAACATTATTTGGCATAGAAATGACCAACATATTTACAAATCATGTTTAATTCACCAGTGTAAAAATTAAAAACATTGTTTTAGAATAAGCAACTCTCAATACTAATGTCTCCAAGGACGCCAGCTTAAAGCGGCCTTCGTCTATCAGAATTTTCAAATTTAAGGTAAATCTTTGTATCTTGTTTAGAAAAATGTACTAAATGATAAAAGAAGTAATAATTTCTTCCACTCCCGGAGAAATAAATGACAAAATCTTTTGATTTCTTGAATTACTTTATTGGAAGAACTTATTTCTTTCCAAAAACCCTTAACATTTGTGTCATTTTATTAATTTCACTTTATTAAAAATGAAAATAGTAAAAACGACTAAATAGGAGACATAATTCAAGCTCTATACAATCTGTAAAATCCAGGAGATTCCGGGGGCTTCAAGGAGACCCCCAGACCCCCTGCCTCATAAAGTGGCGCCCCCCTTAACTGCAATTCCTGGATCCACCCCTGATGGAGGACCATTTTATTTTGATAGCATACAAACTACCTGTACAATTACTGACATTATTTGAATCAAATCTTTGTGATAGTTAGTATTCAAGATAGTTCAAAAGATAACTTGATGTGCCAGTAACATGAATTTCCTCAATGACATTCAAATTTGAAACTACAAGGATGTGAAGATAACAATATTCCAATTTTCAGTTTAAAATCACCATGAAAACTATGAATTGTGTAAATTTTCCTAGCTCAAGGGTCATAACTCTGTCATAATTCATCCAAGCAGACCCACATATTAAGTAATTATTACTTGGACTGCATATTCTCATGATATATCTATATCCAAAATGCTCATGTGTGTCCAAGGGACATAACTCTACCCCAAAAAATTTTGACCCGAACTAAATACGAACTTCAGTTGCGTATTAATTGTCATGATGCATCTATATTCTGAACTTCAATTCAAAATGTCCATGTATGACTGTGGCAATGAGTGAAAACTATGAATTTTTTGAAACTTTCTAAGTCCAAGGGGCACAACTCTGTCAAAAATGATTCAACCAGACTTGACCTCCAAGATAAACTCATGGTGAATCTAAACACCAAATTTTAGTTAAATATGTGCATCTGTAAAAGATAACTGTATCTGCATGATGAACGTTGTAGAACCCAAATTTGGTTTTTATCAAGCGGAAGAAATAGTGCCAAGTTTTATTGGCGATATGTGATGTTCCTGTAGGGCAGCCTAAATCCCTCTACAGTGTCTGCATGCATAGCCGAGTCTTGTTCCAGTGTATATACATGTCAAAACAAAATATGAAAATTTATATTGCTGTGTTCTGTTGTTTGGTATGGCTAGTGCAGTGTTCAGCTGTTTGGTATGACTAGTGCGGTGTTCAGCTGTTTGGTTTGGCTAGTGTGGTGTTCTGTTTGGTATGACTAGTGCAGTGTTCTGTTGTTTGGTATGGCTATTGCGGTGTTCAGCTGTTTGGTATGGCTATTGCGGTGTTCTGCTGTTTGGTATGACTACTGTGGTGTTCTGTTTGGTATGACTAGTGCGGTGTTCAGCTGTTTGGGATGACTAGTGCAGTGTTCTGCTGTTTGGTATGACTAGTGTGGTGTTCTGTTTGATATGGCTAGTGTGGTGTTCTGTTTGGTATGGCTAGTGTGGTGTTCTGTTTGGTATCGCTAGTGTGGTGTTCTGTTTGGTATGGCTAGTGCGGTGTTCTGTTTGGTATGGCTAGTGTGGTGTTCTGTTTGGTTTGGCTAGTGTGGTGTTCTGTTTGGTATGGCTAGTGTGGTGTTGTTTGGTATGGCTAGTGCGGTGTTGTTTGGTTTGACTAGTGTGGTGTTCTGTTTGGTATGGCTATTGTGTTGTTCTGTTGTTTGGTATGGCTATTGCGGTGTTCTGCTGTTTGGTATGACTAGCGCAGTGTTCAGCTGTTTGGTATGGCTATTGCGATGTTCTGTTGTTTGGTATGACTATTGCGGTGTTCTGTTTGGTATGGCTAGTGAGGTGTTCTGTTTGGTTTGGCTATTGCAGTGTTCTGTTTGGTATGGCTATTGCAGTGTTCCGCTGTTTGGTATGGCTAGTGTGCTGTTCTGTTTGCTATGACTAGTGTGGTGTTCTGTTGTTTGGAATGACTAGTGCGGTGTTCTGTTGGTTTGGTATGGCTATTGCGGTGTTCTGTTGTTTGGTATGACTAGTGCAGTGTTCAGCTGTTTGGTATGGCTAATGTGGTGTTCTGCAGTTTGGTATGGCTATTGCGGTGTTCTGTTTGGTTTGGCTAGTGTGGTGTTCTGTTTGGTATGGCTAGTGTGGTGTTCTGCTGTTTTGTATGACTAGTGCAGTGTTCTGCTGTTTGGTATGACTAGTATGGTGTTCTGTTTGGTATGACTAGTGCGGTGTTCTGCTGTTTGGTATGGCTATTGCAGTGTTCTGCTGTTTGGTATGGCTAGTGTGGTGTTCTGTTTGGTATGGCTAGTGTGGTGTTCTGCTGTTTTGTATGACTAGTGCAGTGTTCTGCTGTTTGGTATGACTAGTATGGTGTTCTGTTTGGTATGACTAGTGCGGTGTTCTGCTGTTTGGTATGGCTATTGCAGTGTTCTGCTGTTTGGTATGGCTAGTGTGGTGTTCTGTTGTTTGGTACGACTAGTGTGGTGTTCTGTTGTTTGGTACGACTAGTGCGGTGTTCTGTTTGATATGGCTAGTGTGGTGTTCTGTTTGGTATGGCTAGTGTGGTGTTCTGTTTGGTATCGCTAGTGTGGTGTTCTGTTTGGTATGGCTAGTGCGGTGTTCTGCTGTTTGGTATGGCTATTGCAGTGTTCTGCTGTTTGGTATGGCTAGTGTGGTGTTCTGTTTGGTATGACTAGTGTGGTGTTCTGTTGTTTGGGACGACTAGTGCGGTGTTCTGTTGGTTTGGTATGGCTATTGCGGTGTTCTGTTGTTTGGTATGACTAGTGCGGTGCTCTGTTTGGTATGGCTATTGCAGTGTTCTGTTTGGTATGGCTATTGCAGTGTTCCGCTGTTTGGTATGGCTAGTGTGGTGTTCTGTTTGGTATGACTAGTGTGGTGTTCTGTTGTTTGGTATGACTAGTGCGGTGTTCTGCTGTTTGGTATGACTAGTGTGGTGTTCAATTGTTTGTATGGCTATTGTGTTGTTCTGTTGTTTGGTATGGCTATTGCAGTGTTCTGCTGTTTGGTATGGCTAATGTGGTGTTCTGCAGTTTGGTATGGCTAGTGCAGTGTTCCACTGTTTGGTATGACTATTGCGGTGTTCTGTTTGGTATGGCTAGTGCGGTGTTCTGTGGCATAGCTATTGCAGTGTTCTGCTGTTTGGTATGACTAGTGCGGTGTTCTGTTTGGTATGGCTATTGCAGTGTTCCGCTGTTTGGTATGGCCATTGCGGTGTTCTGCTGTTTGGTATGGCTATTGCGGTGTTTTGATTGGTTTATAGCTATTGCGGTGTTCTGTTGTTTGGTATGGCTATTGCGGTGTACTGTTTGGTTTGTGACTAGTCCTTTGCTTTTGTTAACACGTGCTTATATATTTGTTGTTTGGTGGACACTAAATTGTCTCGGTTTATATGGTGTTTGTGTTTAGCAAATTTTACGAACAAATGAGGAGGCAGTCACAGCACCAGTCCCTCAGCCACTTTGTACATGAGTATTAGTCCGAGCTTCATTCTTCTTTCCTCAAGGTTATCTATTTCTAGACTCTTTCTCCTGGATGTCATTCCTCCCGGGTTTCTGCTTTTGCAATACTCTTTTGAACGAAAACTGAATTATGACACTATATGCCAAAGACAATTCATTTCATGGTAGGGGAATGGAATAGCCTAGGCTATGCATGTCCACTTCAATAGGCCCCATGTGTAAAAACGTAATTTTTAACCTTAAGAAATTTTTCAGGCCTATATTTTTTACGCTTTTGCTAAATCGTTTGGGGATATTTAAATATCTAAATGTGAAGGCCGAAAATGAATGCAATCACAACAGTCAACAGTGTACGCACTACATTGAAAGTACATAGGAAAAGACATGATGGTGGAAAACGGGATACGAGATGAGATACTTACACAGCCCCGTTTCGAAAGCCTTTGATGATGGACAAAACACTGTGATATTGTCCAGAGGCCAGTAGATAATTTACTTGTTGCGTGATGGATGCCATTTTCCTTACGCGTCAATAAAATTAGTTTTTGTGGTTGTATTTAAAAAATTATTTCAACGTTGTTCGGTTCTGTTCATTGCTAATACTCAACTTCTCAAGTGTTGATAGTTTGGACTGCGTGTGGAACTCTTCAGTGAAATGAGGTGTAAATGCTAGAAAACCTTACTTTCACTTTCAGAGAACGTGTCTGGTCCATAAGATGAGTGGTTTCAGTAAATGCAAACACCTTCGGAGATTAGCGTCTGCTGTGCCAGGCTTTACAGCTAGATATTTAAGGTAAAACAAGTTTAATCTATATTATAGAAATAACATTCTAACATAAAAGATAGAATACTACTCGGTATCCACATAGTCTACTTTTCAATGCTTTCTAGACGTTCCGTCCCATTATCAATCCGTCCCTTAGTCGATTCGTCCCATTACCGATCCGTCCCTAGACTATCCGTCCCGTAGTTAATACGTCCCCTAGTCGATCCGGCCCAGAAAAAATAATTACTGTTTTTCCAAGCTATTTACAGTACTGAATTGGTTTAATTCATCTGCGTATTTCATCTTCATGGTGTGTGTGCCACTGATATCTTCTGTCATCAGGTAGGATGACAATAATATGGTGTTTTGATATTTGACAGCTTTTTCAAAGATCATTATACACATCACAATATTCGATAAAATGGGCTTCATTTTCAATACAAAGAATAGTTAGGTTACTGTAAGCTCGTAATTAATGATCAAAGGTTGCACAACAATGCAGTTATAAAACTGTTTTTACTCAGGTGTTTTCACAATGATCAGTGGACAGGGGACACACATTTACATTGATTGCTATACATATTTAAATAACGATGTTTCTATAATAGTTAATGAACACACATTTTCATAACCATCGCACTTCAAACAAAAATTATAAATCCTAAATAAACAATTTTATTTACACGTCTAACTTCAGCAGGGGCCCTACTGGGCAGTCTGCGCTATAAATCTACTGTACACCATCTCCAGTTATCTAATTTTGATAACTAACTGCAATATATATGCAAAAAGGTCCCTTTGTCTTAAGTAATTATTCATTTATTATATCTTTGATAAAAAAAAATTGGAGGGGCCGGATCGACTAAGCAAAATGGGCCGAATCGACCATGGGACGGATCGACTAGGGACGGACCGACTGTGGGACGGAACGACCTGCTACCCTTTTCAATGTACCGTCTTCGTTATTATTCACAGACCTGGGCACCCTCTTATATGATTAAAACATGTATGTTTCTCCTCCTTTCAGATTCAAAGCTGTACAACTAGAATTTAATGACAAAAGAGGTAATCAATATATATCTTTTAACAGGTTAGGAACACTTCCCTTATAGCGAGATATTCTCGCTAAAACGCAATTGTCCCTCTCTAGCGAGAGTAAATATATCCCGTACAACCGAGAAAAACACCCGTGGAATACATCTCTTCGTGTTTCACGTGAAAAGAAGAAAGAGTGCTAAAATGTGTGATGCTTCTGCAAATATATTAATCAAAACAAAAACACTCACAATGTGTATTGGATTTCAGACTGCTTCTCTCTTACGCAGCAACTTTGATATGAAATTTCTTGACTATGTTGTCAATTTCATAGAAACAATTCTCTTCATGTTGAGTGTGTCGCACTTATTCAGCGTTGCACGGGATTTGCCATTATTTTCAATAAAGACGCCAAAACACCTGTTTATGGTAATGTTTATTTCTCGCTAAAGAGGGATAATCGCATTTTAGCGAGAATATCTCGCTATAGGGGAAGTGTTCCCAACCTGTTTAAAATGAGCACCAGAAGCATTCTAAAATTAAGATTAATTACTTTTGTGAACATTGTTTTTTAATTGAATTGTTTCATTTAACACAATAATATTTGACAGAACTGGATGTATCCCATGCACACTGCATTTATTGTGGTAGTGAATTTAGTCCAACCAACAGCAGAGTGAGACTACGACCAAAGTTAGGTCTGAATAAAAACTTAAAGAGACTGTTGGAAAGGCACAATACAAATCCAGTGTCCATTGGAAAATATCAGAAAAATTTGGTCAGAAAGTATCTCAGTAGTAAAAACATGTTGGTAAGTACTGAAATATTTCCCAGTATGCTATACTTAGTATTACTTATATTAATTCAAACATAACATGTCTCTCACTCTTGTATTGAATGCTGTCATCAGTAATAGTATGTTGGTTATATTTGTGCAGTACAAGTTGACTTCCCTCTTTGATCAAGATACATAAAGACACCAATTCGAATAAAAAGATTGAAAATCTAAATACTGGTTTTTATTTAGCCATTTGATGATGTAATATAAAAATAATAACAAATTTCTAAATTCAACCTGGACTTGGATATTTCCCTGTGGGACTTGGCAAAAACTAGCCCCTCAAGTCCCAGACTTGAGCATGTAAAAAAAAAAATTCAGCCCCTGAAGGCTTTTAAGGCCAGTCAAGGGCAGTGCTGACTAGGGTGGACAATCTAGATCTTGTATAACGATCTAGGTTCTCATCAACATCAAATGTAAAAAGTCATAGTCATTGGAAGGTAAATTCCTTGACATGA
Source organism: Ostrea edulis (assembly GCF_947568905.1). Classification (NCBI taxonomy): domain Eukaryota; kingdom Metazoa; phylum Mollusca; class Bivalvia; order Ostreida; family Ostreidae; genus Ostrea; species Ostrea edulis. The sequence continues at coordinate 58,225,403 of NC_079169.1, read as the reverse complement.
TCAGAATTACATTTATTAAACTTGCAGCCGTGAAATGTTGCACAAAATTCTGAATTCCTAGTGTTGGTTTTCTAGGTCAGTTGTATAAGGTCAAGGTCACTCAGCTTCAAGGGAAAGTCTTGAAGTTCCATGTGTGCAGAAATATTACCTTGCATAAAGATCTGGATTCCTGTGAGCTTTTAATGTTAGATGCAAAAGCTAAGTCAAGGTCATTCCTTGTATGCTAGACTTCCAAGTTAATTTGAAACCAAATTTCATTTTAATAAATACATGTATATAGTCAAACCTCGTTATCTCAAACTCGATGGGACCGAGAAAAAAACTTCCGAGATATCCGAGGGTAAAATACTTAAAAGAATGGATCACTTCGACATATCCATGGTATTCGAGATGTCGGTGTTCGAGATACCAAAGTTCAACTGTACAGATAGATTGTACATATAGTATTGTACAGAGCAATCTAAGTCCTTGTTTTAAAAATCAAAGAACAAGGTCATCGGAGAGCACTTTCAAGAATAATGCCATGCTGCATGGGGATGCCCCGCTTTGCAGACCTATGGTTTAATCTCATGTATCATCAGATGGTACACAATGAATGTACACAGATACATGTGCTAATTTCATATGCTATAATAGATGTTTTCAATGGACTTACTACAGGGCTGCATCATATTCTCTGCTACATGTGATGTCATATTACTCATATATACAATAGCTTACAGTATATTCTGAATAAATACAAGTTTGCAATGCAGAAAAATCATTAAATTTCTATACCTTTGTTCTAGATAAAGACATGTTTGCAATGTAGCAAAACCACTAAATTTCCTGCGCAGACAAGAAAAATGCATATGAAGCGAATCAGATCATCAAAACCAGGTATATATACATACATACCAAATGTCCAAGTGCATTGGTATTCACATTCATATTATACCAGTATGTGGTAACAGATATTGTATTGTAATTTACATTTCATAGCACAGAAACTTGGGCATGTGGTTGTAGAAACTTACTGACATATTTGAATTTATATAGTGATACTAATGGGTATTTATCTTCATATTTGAAATACACGTGTACTGTGTAATATATTTAGTAAGAATACATTTGATTCTCATATGAATTCTTCATACCTTTTAGTGTAAAATAAAGGTTGCATTGGGCCCTTAAAATTTTGTTTAGTTCAAATCATGTTTATTTTATGCCCCCATAATCGCATCTTCGCTAGCCAAGGGCGACGATACACGGTGTTCCTCTTTCACTGTGAAAGAGGAACACCGCTTATCGTCACCCTTGGCTAGCGAAGATGCCATAATCGGAGATTTGGGGGCATATAGTTTTTTTTATCTGCCCGTTTGTGTTTGTCTGCAAAAACTTTAACTGTGGCCACAACTTTTGAATGGATAGGATAGGGCTTTCGCATTTCACAAGTGTGTTCCTTGTGACAAGACCTTTCTTTTTGTACCAAAATGTCTGACCTCATGACCTTGAGAACATTAGTGTTTCACAAACACATCTTGTTATCCTTCCATTGATTGACTAATTTATGTTATACTAATTAATATGATTGAAATCTGAATTGAATGTTTATACTAACTTTCTGGGATGATGAGTTTTACTTCTATATAAGATACAAGATTTATTTATCCAATTTAGGCCTCCAGAGAAGCGACAGGAGTTTACAAACAGAATGCGATAGATCGAACATGATCTTATAGCAAAACACAATTAATGCATTTATAAGAGATATTCATAGAATGTAGAGAGAGATAGCACTGAGTTTTAGTGTAATATACAAAGCACTAAAATAACCAACACAAAAAATTAGATTCTCAAATTTTCGGAACGACCCATCTCTTCCTCGGGACAAACAGACTATTTTGTTTGTCCTGAGGAAAGGAGAGGTCGTCCTAAATTGTTTGTGTCATTGGTTATTTTAGTGCTTTGTATATACAGTATGTGTGTGTGAATTCTTCAGGAATTGATATATTAGATATTACATATACTTCTGAAGAATGGAAGGAACTAGTTGAGTTTACTCATTCGGATTTGTGACATTTTATCATACTGCTACTTGTGTACATTTTTCTAAACTTATTTCTGGAATACAAATATATATAACACTTTATTGATTTTACAATGATTAACGAACAAGTTCTACAACTTGTCGGCTAGGATTTTGGCTTAAAGGGAGGAAACCCACGTGTCTGACCACCATGCCCTCTCACATACAGCCAAACACACACACATATTTTTAGTATTACAGAAGAATATGATATGCATATGTCATCCTGATGAGAAAACATACTATTCTCTAGGAAAGAAAATAAAGACTGTCAATCTACTGGTATATGTTGTATGTTTTAAGGAAGATCTTGCTTTGATTTCAATTTTTTCTGCTATGTATTCAACAAAGATTAAGAATGAAAGAAATTACACACTAGAAAGTGATTGAGTTTTACTGCAATTTCTCCGATACAATCTTAAGACTGTGTTTTGCATATTTTGTTCATTCTTCCAGCTCCTGAGGAAAGAATATCCGAACATGAAACAATACCTGAAGATAAAAAGTTAACTAAGAAACAGAAGAAAAGGTTAAAAAGGAAACAGCTTCAAAATCTAATTTTGGGAGACAAAGATAGTATCAGTTTGAGGTACAAATTATTTTATGGTTATTGAAAATCAAGACAATTTAAAAAGGTTCAATGATAAATTTTGTTGCACATCATTTTTCTTTTTTAAGCCTCTCAAACGAAGTTTTAAGATTTCTTGTTTTTGCTCGGTTCTTCCACTGCTTCTTTCTCACTCCTAAAAATGTCCACAGCCGTTCTCTGAAACTCTTAGATGAAAATATTAAATATTCAAGGATGTAACTGGCCAGTGTATCTAGTTGTGCAGAAATGTTTTTGTTTTCAGATTATCAGGGGTTAGGGTACATTTTTGAGGGGGTCAAATGGGAGTTGAGTCAAAATGGGAGTTGAGTCAAACATGGAACTCTTTGGGGGAAAATTAATTCCAAAAATTCAACAGATATAACTTGACAAATATGATGAGTCCTGGGATCTTTGCAAATGAGAAGATAATGACAGGGCCTATTAACTAATATCAAGGTCAGGGGACACCAGTGACCTTGACCTCTCAACATGAACTTAAATACTGGTATAACTTTAAAACCAGGACTAATAGCGGCATGGAATCTTCAGAAATGAGAAGAGGTTGATAGGATCTACAAACTAATATCTCCTGTGACCTACAAACAAAGGTCAAGGGACTCCAGTTACCTTTACCTCTGACCTTAAAATTGGTATGACTTTGGAACTAGGTCTGATAGAGACATAGGATCTTTAGAAACCGAAATTGATAGAGATTGAGATATCTTCAGATAAAAAAAAACTAGAATCGAGGTCAAATGACTCCTGTGACCTTGAACTTTGATTATAAAAACTTTAGAACCAGGACTGATAGAGATATATATGGGATCATCAGAAATGATGAGGATATTGGGACCTGCAAACTAGGATCAAAGTGGCACCAATTTTTATAATAAAGGACACAAAAGGATTTTTTGAAAAAATTTCAAAATCAAGGTATATTTTTGATCAAGATTTTTAAATAAAATTAAAATTGGCATGGACTATATGCAAGGGAGTTATTAATGTGGGGGAAACAGTACATGTTCATGTAGTGCAATGTAACAAACAGTACTTAATTTGGGAGACTTTATGATCGGCCGATTATAATCATATCTTGTTTTAATAAGATTGATTGTATATTGTTTAACATCCCGCTTGAGAATATTTCACTCACATGGAGATGTCACCATTGCCAGTGAAGGGCTGCAAAATTCAGGCCTATGCTTGGTGCTTACGGCCTTTAACCATGGAGGGATCTTTATTGTGCCACATCTGCTGTGACACGGGGCCTTGGTTTTTTTGGTCTCATCCGAAGGACCACCCCATTTAGTCGCCTCTTACGACAAGCAAGAGGTACTGAGGACTTATTCTAACCCGGATCCTCACGGTCTTGTTTTAATAAGAAGTTTATACACACAATCTTATGTTTGAAGAATGTTGTTTGAATTTAATATCATTGAATTCATATAATCTGAATGTTTCAATTTTCACTATTTTTAGTGCAACATCCACAAAGGAAGCTGGCATGGAAAGCAGAAATTTGAATGAGTCTACCACAGTAAAAACTAAAAACTCCACAAAATTTGTCACAAGCAATAAAAAGAAACTGCAGCAATCCGGGAAACCCATTCCAAAACTCATGGGTAAAAATCGCCACCAGCAGCTGAGTAAAATGCTCTCTAAAGAGAAAACAGAAAACAAACCAGCTTCATTAACCATGTTCTTATCAAGTTTGTAAATATCAAATCATGTACTATGTCATGTCAGATATTAATTCTGAAATTAAATCTTGAAAACCAGTTTTGTTGTACAAATGCTTGCCAGTATATCAATACCCAAAAGAATTCTTAACGAGACACAGATAGGAAACGAGGTATACCTGACTTTTGTTCATTGTACCATACACGTCTTTACATTTCATAAATAGCTGTTTTAAAGTAGAAGATTTTTTCCCCTGTAATAGCTAGTATATAATTACTTTTAGGCATATGTGCAAAACTTTTAACTGCTATGTATACAGAATCCTTGCATACTCACAAACTTGTCCTACACCTGATTTTATCCCCCTATAAGTCCCAATAAAGCTTCAGGACAGATTATTGTTTACACTTGGGTCATGTGACCTTTTTTCTACCTGGCTCCATGCCACTTGGTGAAACATTAAACATGAGAGCTGTTGGTCTTTTCCTTTATAAAAATATTTTGTTCACAATTGTAAAATGATATCTATTGACATCTGTTGTGCAAATAACACTAAATGGTGCACGGACTATAACATTATTTTCAATATGCCTGCATCTGCACTATACGAGGATTGCCTGAAGATACCGATATTAGTTTGCAAACTGCACTCTTGTGGTTCATGAGAAGACTTTTAAAAGAACATTCTTATGTAAAACTTTAAACTCCTCTTGCGGCTACTCATTTTTGCGATAAGATAACCAAATACGAGAGACATCGGACTGGTTTGTGGCGAGAAATATTTGCAATGACGATGCTCTCTTGAAAATTTCTAGGACGTGAATAAAAGTTACTTTTTTGCCTTTGTCGATGCATGAATGAACCCCGAGAGGCTGATAAATATAGTAACAGCTAGGAATTCCAACAGAAATGAAAGTAAAAGGTCAATACCAATCTCTACCCAGAGTTATCATTCCTTAAACTCACAAATACCTGTCAATGTCTCAAATTAAGCAATGTTATTCCACATGTAAATCCACTTCTTTTTTTGACGGCTAATAAAACTAAGAACTTCTTTATAAAATATCGGGGAAAGTGTAGGACCAGCACGTAGTTTTTCCCCCATTACTATGCATTCTTCATGTACCTATGTATAGGCTTGGTAAAATAGAACCCAATATCCATGTTTCAACCCAAATCAATGCTTCTTGAGTCACAAAGACTTGACATCTGCTCAGTATTTATTCATTTATGTATATTTTTGTAACTGAAGTCGAAACCATACTTTATTTGAACATATGTGCCATTTTACAAAACTGTTGTAAAACCCTAGAAACATTGACAGAGGTATTTGTGAATGTAAGGAACGATAACTCTGGGTAGAGATTGGGTCAATACATGTATAAAAAATAGATTTCATATCTGAAAAAATACATTTATAGTGAGTCATGAAGTTTTGTGGTTTGAACTCTCATGTATTTTCAAATTTTTATATTTACAATATTCTATCTTCATTTCAGTAAAAATTCCAGCTGTTGAAATATATGTACTATATTTAGTAAGATTCATATGAGCAATGATCAAAACTGCAGCATATTCATGAGGAAATGGCCATCATTACAATTTGTAAAGATATCAAGGCAAAAGCATTGGAAATGTGAACATAAATGTATCTATAAACAGCCTGATAACTTTGACTAGTTTTAAAAAATCAGACAAATACATAAAACAAAACTTAGAAAAAGCACAATTTTATTGCACCAATATCAATGTTAAAACTGCATTAACAAATATTCTGTAAGCATTGCATAGTAATACATGTACATGTCCCCTACTGACCCCAGGTCAAGTTGTCGTGAGTATTTTGCACAAATAATCAGGCTTAAAATAAAAATTGATTTCTTTGATGTACTCTGACCGATCCGTGAAATTTGCCCCGACCCAAGCGTTTTTTCCACACTTGGAAATTTTTAATTTTTTTTTTTTTTTTTTTTGCTCCCTGGAAAGTAGACATTCTTCAAATTAGTTTTAAACTTGATGCCATTTTTTTTTTTTTGGACTAGTTGTTTTACAGAATTTTTGTTACACTGTTTAAAAATGTACTTTAGGTGTCTTTCGGTTCTACTTTCACTTTGATAATGACCATTTGTTAATCCGGGAACTTTTCAAACACTTTGGTATATGAACGATCAAATATACCGCATCCCTGTTCCAAATTACCACATTATCTACCAACAAGATAGAGCAAGAAGCTACGAACTCCCCCGTCGAGGCCTGATCGTATTTGTGTACAAAAGTTTGAAAGCCATGTTACTTAAATCAAAAATCACGCGAGATAGCGCACCCGGCAGACCACGAGTCTGCGTTCAAGTTGGTGGTCTATATTTCTGAAAAAGCACGCATAAAATTTTGATATGGGATTATTTAAATGTTAAGACGATTTAATAGGTGAAAGGCACTTTTACTTTGCTCTTAAACTGAGATACACGAATGATCGTCACAACAAATTGAACGATGTGGGGAAGTCGACATTAAAATTATATTGGTCAATATTAAAACTGATTGTAAATTGCTGTCATCAAGCAATTCACTTGGATATTCATTGATCACATTAAAGTGTTTAAGTGATTTCTATTATGAAGGTCAAACCACAAATTGAAGAATCGATTGGTGGTAATAAGAAGGGGTGTTAACTTATTTATTAACAACTGTAGAGGTCCTCATCCGTGACGAATACAAAACGTCCTGAGTAAATTTCAAGAGACATTGGAAGATTTACGTGTATTATATACAATGTGTACAAAATGATTGCTCTAATCTCTATTCTGTCTGGCAGCATATGTGTTTAATGAAAACATCAGTAAATTTGTAAATCTGATTTTCTTGACATTCAAAAAAAATAAAATTAAATATCGACCTACCTACCCGACTTGAAAAATGTGGGTCGGAGTACATCAAACAAAAAATTTTTTAATGATGGCCTCATACTTCAACAGTTTATGCATAGGTTCCATAGAATAAAAGCCATGACACATTCAAATCCATATTTTCTATGTAACTCACTGTAAAGTCAATGGACCGAAGGAAAAAAACTGAATCTGATCTGCATCTTCTCATAGTAAAGGCTATAAACCAAATATCCTATGAATATCTACAAGTATGAAGAAAAAAGTGCAGAAAACTGAGTATTCAAAATCCCAGGGCCATAACTCAGCAAAATAAATGAATGGACCATAACAAACTTCGAACTTGACCTGTAACTTGTGATGGTAAAGCGATGAACCAAATATCAATTGAGTATCTGCAAGTATGACGAATAAAAAAGCAGAAGATAAATTTGCTGGACAGAGTGCAAACCTACAGTTCTCTGGCTTCACTAGTAGGGGGACTAAAAATAGACGAGAGATCAGTTTAGATGAAAAAATGAAGAATTGCAGACTTCATACATATTTGGAGTGATTAACCCTGCGATGTCTGCGATTGCTTCTTAAGCAACAGGTCCATGTAAGCTACAGAGATGAGATCTTTCTCTGATACACCCAGTTTCTCCATTAGGTCTTCTGCTATTTTCTGTAATTGTTCAACGGATTGTCCTTCTTGCATCTGTACCTGTAAGATAGATGTTGAAATACATGTTTATTCAATTGCACTGCCAACACCAAAGGACTATCATACAAGTAAAATGTACTTCATTTGGTGAAATCACCATTCTTTGTCAATTTGTGAGTACTTAAATTCACAAATGCTGTACTCCAAAGAACATTAATCAAATCATCAATAAATAAAGAATTTTGATATCTCATGAATTTACACAAATGTCAATTATTTGCATATAATTATGCAATCTTTGAAATTGTTCACTGGCCAGAAGACCGGGGGTTTCAGCTTGTAGAGTATAACATTCATGAGGCAGTTGGACTTGTGCTTCCAAATCTAACTGACTTGTAGCTAATATTATTCCCAAGATTGAAATGAGGTGATGATCACAATTAATAATGTTATACAGAACATGCATCATACATAGAGAGAATATGAATGAACCCTGTAAGTGGTTTCACATAACCTTGACCTCTCTCTTCAAAATTGTTTTTAAAATTGAACACAAGTGTGTAATAATTTATGGTTGATTTGGACCTGTAAAACGCAATCCTGCTAGTGGCCCAAATGGCCAGTGCTCAAAAATGTTTTTGTGTGAAGACTATTAAGAAAGGAATCTACAGTATTAATGACAAGAAGCAAGGCTTGGATTGAAAGAGTGATGACTTTGTCTGAAGAAAGAATAGAACTTTTCCTTCATTCTGACTATAACCATTAAAAAAGGCATTCTGAGAGTATTACATAAGCAATACATTTCCCATACCAATGCCCCATTAATGGATTTAATATTCAAGAGAATGCACATTTATTGTTTGCTCATTTGACCTTGAATTGTGACCTAAAACATTGGCAACAAGTAACCATATTTACCAGTATTGAATAAGTTTCATGTTTTAATTCAATACACAAACATGAAGCAAATATCCTAAAAGTCGCATAGTTAATTGTGATTTTAAAACTATAATTATAAAAACAAGAAAATTTGGTACTCCGTCATCGTGCACATTGCTTAGTTTCCATGCATCAAATTTGGGTCAACATCTTTGTAAAAATATGTGGGGAAAACAATCGTGCAAATTGAACACAAAACAACACATCGATATAACATTCGTATCTACATTTTAACTCTGTTCGTCATCAGTACCCCTTGCTTGTCGTAAGAAGTGACTAAATGGTGTGGTCTTTCGGATGAGATCGCAAAAACTGAGGCCAAGTGTCACAGCATGTGTGGCACAATAAAGATCCCTCCCTGCTCAAAGGCTGTAAACACCGAGCATAAGCCTAAATTTTGCAGCCCTTTACCAGCAATGGTGGTGTCTCCATATGAGTGAAAGATGCTTGAGAGGGACATTAAACAATCAATTAAAAGCCGATTTTGAATATACCCGCAATTTCAGTTGGATTGCAGGAATGCGGTGAATTGAATACTGCCGACTGATCAGTCTTCACTCATCAGCAACAGAAAAAATACTCGCGTGATTCAGACTTAATTAGCAACATACTTTCATCGACTGCATCTATTCAGATGTCCTACTTTTACAGTCTTTCCATCGAATCACAATCCTGATGAATACAAAAGGCCCATGGGCCACATCGTTCACCTGAGTCACCTTGGCTCATATTTAAAGATTTTTCCTACATATTTGCATGTAAAACTTTGATCCCTATTGTGGCCCCAACCTAATCCCGGGGGCCATGATTTTTTCAAAATTGAATCTGGCTTTCATGTGAATGTAAACTTTTCTGACCCAGTGATTTTTCATCAGAAGATTTTTAATGATTTTCCCTATATATTTGTATGTAAAACTTTGATCCTCATTATTACCTCATCTTACCCCCGGGGCTATGATTTTAATAAACTTGAATCTGCACTATGTCAGGAAGCTTTCATGTAAATTTCAACTTTCCTGGCCCAGTAGTTTTTGAGAAGAAGATTTTTAAAGATTTTCCGCATATATTTCAATGTAAAACTTTGATTCCCTATTGTGGCCCAATCATACCCCCCGGGGGCCATGATTTTAACAAACCTGCATCTGCACTATGTCAGGAAGCTTACATGTAAATATCAGCTTTTCTGGCTCAGTGGTTCTTGAGAAGATTTTTTTAAAGATTTTTCCTATATATTTGTATTTAAAACTTTGATTCCCTATTGTGGCCCCATCCAACCCCCGGGGGTCATGATTTTAACAAACTTAAATCTGCACTATGTCAGGAAGCTTTCATGTAAATCTCAGCTTTTCTGGCCCAGTGGTTCTTGAGAAGAAGATTTTTAAATGACCCCACCCTATTTTTGCATTTTTGTGATTATCTCCCCTTAGAAAAGAACATGGCCCTTCATTTGAACAAAATGGAAAGCCCTTCACCCAAGGATGCTTTTGGCCAAGTTTGGTTGAAATTGGTCCAGTGGTTCAAGAGAAGAAGTCAAAAATGTAAAAAGTTTACAGAAAGAAGGACAGACAGATGACGAACAAAGCTCACTTGAGCTTTCGGCTCAGGTGAGCTAATAAAAATGTAACAATATAGAAATTAATTCCTATAACACCTGTCCATCAAACGTTACAAAATTCGAACTTGATCAGGCCTGGATTTCTTGAAATAAACTTAAAAGTCTTATCTTGGACTTAAGTCTGAGATTTTGCTCAAATTTTGATTCCTCAAATGAAAGAAAACTCAAGTTTGAGATTTTTTCTTGGAAAAATCCAAGCCCACGTAGTTTGCCACTCTGAAAGTAGACTGCAACTTTCAAGTGAATTTTCACAAGTATAAAGGAGAAAAGTCTGGAAAACTTGATGGGACAGACTGAAAGACAAAGGGACGGACAGACGGAGAAGAAACCTACAGTCCCCTTCAGTTTTACAAACCAGTAAGGGACTAATAAATGTACAATATATGTATTTCAACAATGCAAGAAAGGAATGATAGAAAATTCATAGCAATATATCCCCAAACTAATTAAAATGAAAAAAAGCAGAGGTGGGCAAGCTCACATACCCCACACTCCAACATTGCTTGACAATGCCTCACATAATGAATGGTAATGCTATGCATTACTGCAAGAAGTTCAAAAGGGGCATAACTACCAGAATAATTATTGAATCAAAATTTCCTGGGAATATGCACATCTACACAGTTAGTCCTTATTAACTACAAAATTTCACGAAATTCCATTGGGTGGTCTCTATGTGTTGCGCTGACAAAATAGGGGACTGACAGACTGGTCAAAAACATTATACCCTTCGCAACTTCGTTGCGTGGGGTATAATAACATCTTCGATCAATCATCATCTCCCGATTTCATATGTTGCTGCAGAGTATGATATTGGTAGCAGATCAAAGATCTTATTGTAATCAGATCAAGCAACTCCACGATACTTTGCTTACTACCGCCCATATGTAAATTCAATAGGTCTGACTGTCAGTGTTAACTTCATTACACATCGCATTGTAAGTCAAACATCTGATATAGTATATCAAACTTGGATTCAAAATCTTTTGCTCTTGGTGTTAACTTCTATATTACTGTGGTACATACAGAGATATCTTTACAAAAAACGCCCACACTTTCTGTGAGTTTCTACCTGTCTACGTTTGTCGCCATCTTGACCAGAAGACAAGAATAACCATAATAATAATGTATTTATATTTTGTATTCAACTGCTTTTTTTTCCAAGTTGAAAGGTATGTCCTTTTATCAAAGAATGAAATACAATGGAGTCAAAGATTACTATACGTAATGAGAAAACACTGGGAAACATTAAAATACCCAGATAAGTACTTGTGTATTGTAATGAGAAAACACTGGGAAACATTAAAATACCCAGGTAAGTACTTGTGTATTGTAATGAGAAAACACTGGGAAATGTTAAAATACTCAGATACATTGTAAGTGCTCATCTCTGCAGTCACCTTGTTGGGAGATCCCACTTTCCTTATTTCTTTAATAAAATCTCATAAAATTGTAAACTTGGTACATTGTAATATCAGAATTAATTTATACCTCCAATTCCATGAAATCCCCAAGCCCTTCCACCTGGTCAACATGGACTCTGGTTTGTCCGACCATGAAGAGGGTCCTCACTTTTCTTACTATTCCTTTTATACCTAGGGCACTACCAAGACATTTCTGTGGATCAGAGAAATTCATGTCTCAGATAATACATTAATTTTGCATGGTGACACTAAATGTTTTTTAATGATCTTCTGGTACAAAAATAAAATAGTGGCTATTTTTCCATGTGCCAAAGGGGTCTTTAAAGGAGCATATTCTGTACAGTGCTTATCATTATACATCCAAGAAACTATCAATGTTATTACATGTGAATACAAATTTGTTAAACTCCTTATTTCTTTCATAACAATTTATCAGACAAGAATAACCATAATAATAATGTATTTACATTTTGTATTCAACTGCTTTTTTTCCCAACCATAATAATATGGTTATTTTTTCTTTTTTTTCATTTTCAATATGACCTGAACAAGATCATGATTTTATACGTAAAGAACCTGCATTACAACTTTGCAGTAAAATTCTGGTGACCACTTCACTAACCAATCGTAGATCGTAAACATACAATGTAAAGGTGAACGTAGCACATACAACCGTTTCCCGAAAAGTTACGACTTGCAATTTACGACCAATATTGACCGTAACTCTATGAGTAATCTAGGGCTCCTACATGCATGTAAATGTTTGAGTTTGTTGACACTGTGAAGGAAGAAGACAATCACTATGACTTGCAACTCAAAGTGATCGTAAATGTAATCAAACATTTACGATTTATGATCTTTTAATGAAATGGCCAACTGATCTTTAGTAGAGCCTAGTGCAATATCATTTCCTTTCTAGAACTGTATAAAGACTAGGGAGTTGTGAAATTCACTGTCTAGAACAGTAGAACTGTATAAAGATCAACTTGAGTGTGCTGGGGTTGTCAACTGGGGAGGTGTGAAATTTACTGTCTAGAACAGTAGAACTGTATAAAGATCAACTTGAGTGCAACGGGGTTGTCGACTAGGGAGTTGTGAAATTCACTGTCTGGAACTGTATAAAGATCAACTCGAGTGCAATGGGGTTGTCGACTAGGGAGTTGTGAAATTCACTGTATAAAATTAAGATCACCTTGAGTGCGCTGGGGTTGTCAACTGGGGAGGTGTGATTTTCACTGTCTAGAACTGTATAAAATCAAGATCACCTTGAGTGCGCTGGGGTTGTCAACTGGGGAGGTGTGATTTTCACTGTCTAGAACTGTATAAAATTAAGATCACCTTGAGTGCGCTGGGGTCGACGACTGGGGAGGTGTGAAATTCACTCTGTTTAGGTCCTTCCTCATCAGGTCTGTTGTAAGAGATCAATTCACTTTTCTCATCCTAAGAGATTATACAGATATTTAAAGTCAATGTTTTTGGCACTGAGTCATTATCATACTCATCAACAATCCTATCAGAATGTTGCATTTCAAAATGACAGCATTTTTAGTATCTGAAATGTTCCAAATGAATGGATTGAACGATGTATTTGATATTTATTAAATCTACATTGAAATTATTTTGGTTTATCATACACAAACATCAAAGGCCAGTAAGGTGTGAAAAAACATGTTGGGATATTTTTTATCAACAAAAACATCATTAACTGCGCAATTTCATGCTCGCTTAACTTAAAGTAATTCCACCCTCCTGTGATGTCATCAGATTTTGCAAAATCAATGATTTATTTAGATTTATGCATGATAGGAACATAAATTTTGTTGCAGTCTTTTTCTATAGTCATTATAAAAAATCTTGTTAAAAATAAAATATTTCAAAAGTCCAAGTTATAGATGAATAATCAATGATACGTTCCAAAATATTGAATCCAAGGGCAATAATTCTGTTTCTATTGATTTCTTTATCAAGTCTATCATGTCTATTATCCTTTATTTTTTACAGACATTTTGTGAAGATACAGGTTCATGAAATTGCTATAAATGCTACGATATCGTCATAACCAATTTGTATGGAATTTGAATAACGCTGTTTAAGTTAGATTGCATATTTCTGACGGTGATGTATGATTCTTTTTATGTATGTCTCACATCTTAAAAAGTGTGATGACCTATATATTCTATTTGATAATTTGTTAGTTTTAACTCTAATGAATGGAAATAAATACACATTTAAACTTGTATCAGATAAAACTGTGAGTATGGAGTTACCTTAAAGAAAAGAATGTATCATTGTTACCTTATTTCTTTTTTCTACTGGAAATGAAACATACCTTGATGGTTCTTAGCTTTAAGCGACCATTAGGAACATGAAAAAAGACATCTTCCTGCACTAAGACTTCTCCATCTGTTTTGCTCAATTCTTTAGCTCTCTTTTTAAAGTCTTCAAGGCTTGCAATTGATGCTTTGATTTCCACATTTGACGGCATCCTAAAACAATAATTGCTTCTAAAATAACAGCTTTCAGTTCAAAATGATTTCTGTTTTAGACTATAGCCTTATAACATTATCATACTAAACATCTTAGGTACAAGTTAAACATAAAAGGACATCTTAAAATATTTCATTCCCATGGTGTTTGCTATTTCATTAGTGTAATCGCCATTATCATGTTTGTACAACCAAACAACAGGTTCCATGAGAAACACATATTCACCAGTACTGGAAGTTAATGTAAACTATCATACCTACATCATAATTTTTTTTTTTTTATCATGTACGTACTCTTCCAGTTCGTGTCCATGGTCATATTATGACCAACATACTTTTTTCTGTCATGGATTGGTAGACTCCTCCTTGTTCATCATGACTATGCATACAATTTGTATGCTAGATGTATTGGAAAGAGTGAGGTTTTTAAAGATTACTTTCAGGGGTTTTGATTCACCCCTCAGCTCTCAAGGACACCAAACTTTACAATTCTATTGCCCTTACCTTGTAGATGTTATTAAATTATATACATATTTGGTAAAATTTAGCCATGTAGTATCGGAGAAGTTGAAAATGTTACTGCAAAATGACTGTCAAAAACAGTAAAACCTTAATTGAGAAGTCTTACATGTTGATGGACCTATGAGTGTATTTAAACAGAACAGCTTCTCAGTTTTTGTGATCAGAAGTGATGTTGATTTCTTCTGATTATCCATTAAGGTGGTTCATTACATTGAAATTTTATTGAATGGCTCGCGTGATCGATTGTTTACGCACCTCTTATGAAGAATGATTTGTTCAATTTTTTTTAAATCTACAGATAAAATTTTCAAAAAACTTGTCATTTAGAAAAAATAATTGAGAGCTTGTATTACTTTTTCGATGATGAAATCATGCTTCATACGAGTACTTAAATGAGCCATTCAATAAAATTTTAGCGTAAGTTCTAGAGATTGTTTTTATGAAAAACAAATGTCTCCCCAGCTCCCCAAATTGGAAGTGCACCAAATGAAACCTCCTCCCCTTAATGTACTGCATGGTATAAGGAGAAAGCATGAGCAGGACCAGACATTATGAACTCCGATAAACCACAAAGAAGTGTTCGCAAATTATTTTATGACCCCCATCCCTCAGATCCACTATAACTTTAAGGGCAACAATTGGATCCTCCTGTCCCTGCAATATGGACATCTGCAAATGGTATTGAAGTATTGTACAAAATTTCAAGTCGATCGGATAAGACATAGAAGAAGCGTTCACAATCTATTTTAACATCCTCCACCCTTCTTAAATCCACTATAACTTTTAGGAAAATAATTGGATCCTCCTGTCCCAACATAACTGAAGCTGTTTTGTTTTCAGTTTACATTAATATTTTTATTCAAAAAATTAGAACGTCCGAGTTGTTTAGGCATGTTTTATTAGATATTCATACCATGCACCAAATCACAGCAAACTTTGAACTAAAATATCTTATTTGCAAACAAAACATCTTTTTTATCATTCCAGGGTAAAAAAAAATATCCATAATTATAAAATAATTGAGAGCTTGTATCATTCTTTCGATGGTGAAATCGCAACTTCATCAGGGCCCACCCCCATTAGGTTTAAATAGTTTAGCATGCACGCACCAGAGAGGAACCTCAGTTTTGAATTTACACCATTTCAATTCAAATGCTGATTAATTTATCAATCATTGTGTTAAAAATTAGGATTTCCATTACTATCATATTATTTTAATATGTTTTTGAAAAATAATGTGCAGAGCCATGACACATGATGTGCCTCTCTCACATTAATCAATTTCACCAAAATGTAACAACAGATACACGTATTTGTAAAAATATGTGTAAAGGTTAAAATTGCATCACAATATGTTATCATTGAAGCAATCAGACCATGCAGTTACAAAAGCAGTATCCTGGCATGTCAATTCCTCTGATTATCTGATCTCCTACCTGTATATCTAATCTTAAATGCATAGTCCAACTGATCCTTCCTATATACAACACAGCATGATAAAACAAGTGAGAAATTCATTCCTATCACTCTAAAATTTCTGTCAATGAACCACTTAAACAGAATAAATGGAATCCGCTTTCTACAATTTGATGTTTTACTGAAGGCTCTGGTATCTCACAAACAAACATTTTGAAAATGTAAATTTATTTGAAATGCTACTTTAAGTTTATCATTGAATTTTTTTTAAAATATGTAATTACAGAGGATGAGAGAACTAAAGAACCTTCCTAAAAGAAGATGATCTTTAATTATTGCATTACCAAAGGAAGCAATACTTAAAATGATGTGCCCTTTCTGAGTTTCATTATCAATATTACTTTTTTAAAAATGTGCCTAATTCTTGTTCTAGCATGGGAATAAAAAAAATATTATTCATCATGGCATTTTAATTTAAAATGCAAGAAAATGAGGAGTTTAAACCCCTCCCTTTAAAATGTCTATGCTTACCTGCATCAGCTGACATGTAATATGTAACAGACCTCTACTATGTCCAAAAATTTAATTAGAGTTATCTTCCCTTAAAACATTTCAGTCATTGACTGGAATATATTCTATCCAGTGGGGAGGT
Source organism: Ostrea edulis (assembly GCF_947568905.1). Taxonomy (NCBI): domain Eukaryota; kingdom Metazoa; phylum Mollusca; class Bivalvia; order Ostreida; family Ostreidae; genus Ostrea; species Ostrea edulis. Next base: position 58,208,484 of record NC_079169.1, on the reverse strand, counting down.
GGATTAGGAATATGCAGTTAACTATAGATTTTTTCATAGACTGGGGTTTTACTTTAAAAACCATCTCAGATTATTTTAATATCTATACTTACCTGCATACACTATATTCTGCAAATTTGTAGTTAAAGGTGGTTGGGATTAAATGTCTTTTTAGGTTTTCTTTGCCCACTTGCAGTCTTTGAAATAGATGTCTTGGTAAAATTCTCCCCATGACAAACTCTTCAAGTAAAAGGAGGTGAATGCATTTTCTGATGCAGACTAGTGAACTGCTCAGAAAATCTCCTTTACAAAATCTCCATCACTGTCTCTGCTTTACCAGCTGAGTCTGTGTTTAGCTATGTAATATCTGAGCTCAGCTCCGACACAGTTGGGCAGAAGGTTTCCATTGAACGCCTTCCATCAAATTTTTCTGTTACAGACTATGATGTCATAGATCTATAGGTACATGTTGCCACAGTGATAGGGTTCTCAACCTTGAGGAAATTATAAAATCACTAAGACATAGATTTTTGTTGCATGGAGGGTGTGTGTGTGTGTATGTGTGTATTTTCCATGATGAATTTCTCTGCCAATTGATGTTGATTTACTGTATTTAAATGAATAGTTCTTTTGAATGTTGAAATATTCATCAACGTCGCAGGTACTATTTAAATTTATTTGATGATAGATAGATAGTTATGATAATACATCTGTAACAGGAAGGAAGAAAATGCAACAGACCAGACCGGGATTCGAACCCAGGCCCCCTGAATCTCTAGTTAGGTGCTCTACCAACTGAGCTATCTGGACACCGGCAATCAAACCCAGCTGACCGCTACACATGTAATACTAATAAGTAATAAGACATAAAGTTCAATGCCATGTAGTTCAATATTGAGGTCAGCTTGAAAACTTCACAATATCATTGCATATTAACCCTGTTATGAATTCTATATGCTATGCCTATATTTCAATGTGAAGAAAAGTTTTTCTTCATATACTTGCAAGTGTATGCAAGTATTTTCAGTGATCATCATGATCATGTATGAAATATGTACTAAGCACAGAGAAATCATTTACCAACGAGCTACTGATAGGGTGGAATATCGATATTCACATCCACTTCATGCCAAATACAGATGCGTAAACATCGGCACTGTAACTTTTCTAGTTGTGACAGAGTAAGCATACCTGGAAGTGACATTAGCATTAGACTAAAATAGCAAAGCTGTTTGTCCGTCATCTTCAGAAAGGAAATAAATATGAAACCCAACAAAGATCAGAATAGTAATAGGCACGTAGTACAAGTACATATGATTGAATGTAATGCAAAAGATACCACGGGACGGTGCATTGGTACTAAGTCAACATGTCATGTTTACAAGGAGTGCATAATTATGTATAAACATATTGGTTTGAACTTTCACATGCTTCATTTTATATTGCTTCTTTAATCAAATCGCAAAGCTACAAGTACATCAGTATTTTCACAATATTGAGTAACCATATTAATCTATTCATGTTGTCAAGACTGGAAAAATGTTCACATTGTTGTTTTATAATTTCATACATGTTCTGCCTGAGTGAGTTATAAGTTAAACATTCAAAAATTAGATGAATTTCATCACCAATTTTACAAGAAGAACACTTTGTGCAAAATCTTAAATGTCTAGGGATTCCTGAATAACGACCTCGTTCTACTGGTAAATTCTGCGCTGATGTATGTAATCTTGCAAGTGCTAAAATACGTTGTGCAGGTGGTTAGTTTCTGTAGAAACGAGGGGGTTATTTATATTTGGTCTTTCCTATCCCCCTAATATAAATAACCCCCTCGTTTCCACAGAAACTAGCAGGTGGTAAGAGTGTTAAGTAGTTTTCAAAAACAAAATTAGTTTTAAATTTAACATAAGTTTCAAGTTTTCCATATTGTAAACTTCTGATATATCCCCATTCTTTCAAATAATGATTGCATAACAATTCCTTACATTTTTTCACCAAATTACAGAAACCCATACTTACCTCAGACACTTCGTTCACGTTTGATGAGTAGGCCTACAACTTTTAAGCCCATCTTTCTCATACAATCATCAAACAAATGAAGTAGACGAAGGTATAAAATGACCGAGAAAGATGGGTTAAATGTTAAATCATATATGGCAAGAAATCAGAAGTTTTTCCGAGTGACAATTTGTAATCAGGTTACACTAGAATACAAAGTTATTGTTGTACAAATATATCTACAACACTCAATGTGATATATGATGTTAAAGTGTAGTAATATTGTGCATTTTATGAGAAAATCGATTTCATACTCAGTATGATACTGCGTTTGCTGCGCTTCAGAGTCAAGCCCTCGTGATTCCCAGTGACGATCCCTCGATTGTGACGTTGTATACGGTGCGTATGTGAAAGAAGAAGAATAAAAAATTTACCTGTTCGATATTCTTTTACTACCCGCTGCGGATTCAGTTTTTCCCTCCTTTTTTCACGAAAACTTTACCTCCAAATAAAAAGAGTTCCAACGGTTTGCTAGTTCATACATCAAATGTTTCGCATTTCTCTCTCTCTCTCTCTCTCTCTCTCTCTGATACAGTACTCTGAGAGAGAGAGAGAGCGAGAGCGCGAGAGACTGTTTTCCAGATCTGACAAGAAGAAACATTTTATTAATGTTGGATGGCGGCATATATTTCTGTCCTCTACATGCAAAATGTTGACTCATGTGTCTCCTAGGTGCACATTAATTGCTAGAACCGGCCGAAGCTGAAAGTAAATTCCCAGAGGTGAAGGACGTACTGAGCACTACGAGATTTTGTGAAGGCGTCACTCCAAATATTCAGCCGAGCCGAACCTCAGCCGAGATTACTTAAACATGTCTCATATCTGTCTCTGCTATACATGTACAATAAACGGACACTTGGTCCACGACAATGCAAAATTACAAAAATAATTTGTTTTGTTGTAAACTATTTAACTAATTGACAAAACAGACAATCTAAAGAACATTGACATGATGTCATTCCACATCTTTTTTTTAAGCAAAAAGTTGAAAAAAATACGAATATTGATTGATTGATTGATTGATTGAATATTGTTTAAAGTCCCTCTCGAGAATATTTCACTCACATGGTTCCAAACGTCACCATTACCGGTGAAGGGTTGTAAAATTTAGGCCTATGCTCGGCGCTTATACCTCCTTTGAGCAGGGATGATCCATATATGCCACACCTGCTGAGACACGGGACCTTTGTTTTTGCGGTCTCATCCGAAGGACCGCCCCATTTAATCGCCTCTTACGATAAAAAAAAAAAATACGAATAACATGGGGAAATACGTCGCCGTGGATAGGCGATTTCCCACATAACAGAACCTAGTACGTGATACTGGAAGGACACAGATCGGCCGCCACCGCAGATATATACTCCGGTGTACTACAGGGAACTTTCCTTGGACCATTACTCTTCCTAGCAATGACCTCCCAGAGTCGATAACATCTAATTTAATGTCCGATTATTTACAGACTATGTGGAACATCTGGCACAGCAAGCAGAAAGTGCATGTGGGAAAGGTGATATCAATTCCCTATACAACATCACAAGACAATTAGGAGGCAGATCATCAAACAGTAACACTCCTGTAAAAGACAAGAATGGCGTACCCGGTAATTCTTACCAGGCTAGAAGACCAACTTGGAAGGTGGAAAGAACATTTCCAGGAGGTGTTAAATCGACCCCCTCCAATGGATCCACCAAATGTAGAACATGGCCCAACCTTGAACATCGAAGTGGGTGATATTACCAAAGTTGAAGTCATCGCAGCAATAAAACATCTGAAAAACGGGAAAACCGGAGGAATAGACAACATACCTCCCGAGGCCTTAAAGTGTATGGACAACGTGTCACTATCCTATCTCCACCATCTACTCAATAGGATATGGAATGATGAATGCATACCAGAAGACTGGCACAAAGGACTCCTTGTCAAACTACCAAAAAAAGGGGGACTCCTCTCTCTGTAGCATCATATTGACTAGGATGAAGAGAGAAGTGGACAAAAAGATGAGAGATGAACAAGCAGGATTCAGACAAGAGCGTTCCTGCGTTGACCAGATAGCCACCCTTAGAATCATCATCGAACAGACAATCGAGTGGCAGTCATCACTCTACCTCAACTTCATCGATTTCCAGAAGGCATTCGACAGCGTAGACCACCGAGTGCTCTGGGGAATCCTTGGACACTATGGAATTCCGCGCAAAGTTATTTCCATCATACAACAACTTTATGCCGGATTCACATGTCAAGTAATCCATGGAGGAACCATCACAGAGCCATTTCCAGTAACAACCGGGGTGAGACAAGGATGCTGCTCTCTCCTCTTCTCTTCCTTCTAGTGATAGACTGGGTCAGCAAAACAGCCTACAGTAGCCCAACTGGCATTCAGTGGACACTAGTAAGACGTCTGGAAGACCTTGACTTTGCTGACGACATCTGCACACTATCTCACCGTCTTCAAGACTCCCAACATCAAGCCTCCAACCTAGAAGCAACAGCAAAAAGAACTGGTCTTTACATCAACGCCCAGAAAACAAAATCAATGAGAATCAACTCCATACAAACTGACGCAATCGAGATAAACAACATGGAAGTAGAGGACATCAAAGACTTCACCTACTTAGGAAGTAATGTCAGTACATCAGGGGGCACAGACGAAGACATCAAAGCAAGAAAAAGGAAGGCCCAGCAAGCTTTTGCCATGTTAAGACCAGTATGGCGAAGCAAGGCACTGAGAACACACACCGGTACCAAGATCAGAATCTTTAATACCAACGTGAAGTCTGTTCTACTATATGGGTCTGAAACCTGGAGAGAAACATCAACATCCATGAAATCAATCCAGGTCTTTGTAAACAAGTGCCTGAGAAACATCCTCGGGATAAGGTGGCCAGATGTTATAAGCAATGCAAACCTGTGGAAGAGGACCAACCAACAACCAGTGGAAATCACCATCAGAACACGCAGATGGAACTGGATAGGGCATACACTGAGGAAACCCAGTACTAACATCACAAAACAAGCCCTAGAATGGAATCCACAGGGACAGAGAAAGCGGGGATGGCCAAAGAACACCTGGCGCAGGGTATTAACATCAGACCTGAAGAAAATTGGCAAGACCTGGGGAGAAGCTAAGACCATTGCACAAGACAGAGGGAGATGGAAAGCCACTGTAGCCGCCCTATGTCCCCCATGGGACGAAGTGGATTGATGATGATGATGATTTACGGATGACTCTCTACTGTTATAGACAGATCAGGAACCCCGATGACAGTAGGGCACAAGACTTAGGCATTGAAAAAGTGGGGAAAGGATTGGCAAATGACATTCCATCTAGAGAAATGTGTCGTTATCCAGATCTGCAATAAGTGCAATCTCATCGGAGCTGATTATTCACTGCAAAATCAATATCTGGGGGTAGTGGATTCAAGTAAAGTACCCGTGTGTTACCGTCAACAAGTCCCAGGATTGAACACTTATAGACAACTATCAACCAAAACCACTCTCGACTTTTTTGCGAAGAAAATTGAGGGGGCAGATAGCAGCCAGAGCACGTGCATACAGGTATCAAAACACTATAGTAAGAATAACTATGTGCAGCATGTCCTTATGTAACCCTTCATCTCAGTGCCACCAAAGTCCAACAGATTGAGAGAGAAAAATTTAGCACAGGGCTGCTAAGTACCAGTAACTAACATGATCGGCAATTATTATTATTTTGTTGTTTTATTAATTTCACCTTATTAAAAATGACAGAAATAGTAAAATTGACTATACATAGGAGACATATTTCAAGCCCTATAAAATCTGTAAAATTCAGGAGCTTCTGGGGGCCCCACGTGAGACCCCCTGCCTCATAATGTTGCGCCCCTATCCGCAATATCCTGGATCCACCCAAGTATGCTTAGCACCCAGGGTCGTAACAGTGAGAGTTCTTCATCGTGACAACGCCTGCCATGACACGGGACCTCTGGTTTTAAGGTCATATTCGAAAGACCAGTGAATAATTATCTCTACCGAGCGTTTGTCGAAGGAACAGTCACTACCTATTCTAACGTCTAAGTTTGACGCGGACATGGCACGACCTCCCAGTTACGAAGTGAACGCTCTACCAATGATCGAGCTATCGCGACCGGTATCAGAAAACATCGTACTCGATTAAGGGCTGCTTGCCCATTTTATTTTATTAGCCAACAATCATACAGTTAGCTTCAGGAGACATATCTTAAATCTGTGTCTAGTGGGCCTGAAAACGTAGTTTAGATGAATTGAGATACACATAGTATTACAAATGCTTCTGGCAAAACATTGAAAACACTAAACTCTCCAATTTACATAATGATGTTATATAGATGAGATAAGTTTATTCCGATTTTTGGCCCAGAGGGCATAGTTCAGCAAAGACAGCTTATATAAAGAAAGAAATTTCAGAAATGATATTACAACATTAATTGATATATCCGGTAATATTTACATATGAATAATAAATTATAAGGATTTCTGCAGTTTTAAAGCATCACCTCTTTCTCTGAAAGTTTTAACTTTAATATTCACTCAATTTGACAATTACTGGTTTGTATTCATTAATCACTAACCAAGTAAATTTGTCCTTATTTGTTAAATTCATAGATAAAATTTTTGTTGAGTTTGTATATATCACGAAAAAACATATTTCTCTCTTCAACATAGAATGGACAATCAGTGAGGAAATGAAATTCATCTTCTATACTATATAGGTTGCATAATCCAGAGGTTATCTAGCGTTTGTCCCGCATGCGGAAGGCCGGGGTTCGAATCTCATGAGCCGCGACAGACCCAAGTCGTTAAAACAGGTAGTGACAGTTCCATCGCCAAACGCTCGGCATTAGGTGTGAATGTCAGGTGTGAATGTCACGGGTCCTCGGAGATGACCTTAAAAACGGATGACCCGTGTCACCGTGGCACGCTAAAGAACCCTCACTGCATAAGCGCCGAGCATTATGGAGCGCCAAATTAACATAAACTCAAATAATTGAAGATACCTTCAAATATTTGAAGATATCATCAATTCAATTGATGCGTGCAATTAATTTAATTAAAGATATCTTCAAATAATTAATGATATCTTCAATTCTGAATTATTGCGCGCATTAATTGAATTGATGATAGCATTAATTCTTCAGCTGAATTGATGCGCGCTTTAATTGAATTAATGATCTCTTCAAATGAATTAATGATATCAACAATTGAATCGATGCGCGTTACAATTCAATTGAAGAGAGCAATAATTGATATAATGCGCGCATTAAATCAATTGATGAGAGCAATAATTGAATTGATGCGCGCATTAATTCATTTAATGAGAGCAATAATTGATTTAATGCGCGCATTAATTCAATTATTGCTCTCTTCAATTGAATTAATTATATCTTTAATTCATGTGAAGAGAGCAATAATTCTTTTACAGAGAGCAACAATATAATTAAAGATATCTTCAATTCAACATATCCACAATTGAATTAATGATCTCTTCAATTGAATTGTTGCTCTCTTTAAAAGAATTGATGCGCGCATTAATTTCTTATATAAAAGCATTGTAAATAATTAAAGATATCTTCAATTGAATTAAAGAGATCATCAAATTATTTATACCGAGCTCTAAATTAATTATTGCGAGCAATATTTCTACGAAATTGATGCTCTCATCAATTGATTTGAAGAGTGCAATAATTGAATTAATGCGCACATCAAATCTATTAATGCTGTCATTGATTCAATTGATGCTCTCATCAATTGAATTGAACAGAGCAATAATTGAATTAATGCGGCGCGCATTAAATCAATTATTGCTCTCATTAATTCAATTGATGCGCGCATTAATTCAATTGACGAGAGCAATAATACGGAAGTTCCGAGTTCCCCAAGATTTATTTCCCTTTGTCGAACTCTTCCGTAAATTATGACGTAAAATATGATGACAGTGGGTACATTTGCTAATTACTATCGTTGTATTATTTCTTAAAAGATGATATCCAGAGTTTCTGAGACCATCCTATCTCAGGGAAAAGGCAACTTTAGTGAGTTTATGAGTATTGGATAACAAAATGGCTCAAACAAATATTGTTAATTGCCACCTTTCTTTGATAAAAGCGTCACTCATGTAGAAGAGGAAACGAATAATGATTCAATATAACCAATTTGAGGATCTTATTCAAACAAATTATGCTTGATATGGCCAGAATATGCGTACCAGTGATTGATATAAACAAAAGTTACGCTTTTATTACATTAATCGTACGTAATCACAGGGGTATCTTATCCGCTCTGTTCTCTATCACACATATATAAATACATGTATTATATATGTGTGATAGAGAACAGAGCGGATAAGATGCCCCTGTGACGTAATCGTTACGTACAATGCCAGTCTACGATATAATGTATACACTCATTCTCTCACCAGAGGGCGCGCTGCGCAAGCTTCACGTTGTGGAGCGTAGCGTAACGCCCTCTGGTGAGAGATTGTGTATACACTGTGTACAATCGGAACTCCTCGAATGTCTCGCGCGCTCAACATAGATCTCAATCGTAACAACTCGGCCATTTCCGTAACCGACAAATAATTTATAATTTAAATGGCCGAGTTGTTACAATTGCATAGATCTCGGATGTAATACGATGGCATCCATGAGCGAATTTGATGCATTGCTGTGACGTCACAATTGACAATGCATCAAATTCGCTCATGGATGCCATCGTATTACATCCGAGATCTATGTCGAGTGCGCGAGACATTCGAGGAGTTCCGATTGACACTGTGTACCCACCATACGTCATAAAATGCGAAAGAGTTCGACAAAGGGAAATAACTTTTGGGTAACTCGGACGCGCATTAATTCATTTGATGAGAGCAATAATTGATTTAATGCGCGCATTAATTGAATTAAATAGAGCAATAATTGAATTGATGATATCTATGTTAATTTGGCGCTCCATAGAGCATAGTCCTAAATTTGAAGCCCTTCACCGGTCTTGGTGACGTCTCCATATGAGTGAAAAATTCTTGAGCGAGACGTTAAGCAAGATACAATCAATCAATCAAATCATAATTCACATATTTTTATTTCTTTCTAGAGGAATCTTCTGACCTTTTACAAATTCACATCTAATTCCTCTCTCAATTCGAAGGTCATGTGCACTAATTCGGAATGTACATAGAGTTTCTATAAACATGTAATTTTTCATATTAAAGGTTTATTTAAACGAAAAATATTTCAGTTTTTCTGATTCCTGACCCTCTTCATGTCTTTTTGACCAGTAAAGTAAAAATTGTTTTCGCACAGGTCTGATTCTTTATTTGTTTTTTGAAAAATGAGAATTTATACTTTTTATTGATCTTATTGATTGTAGAACTAAACTATAAATATCTGCCGATTTTAAGGAAATGTGCACACCAATGGCTCTTCTGTATTCATATAGCAGTTTTTAATTTTACAATTTCAAATTTCCCTCGCTTGGCGTCCTAAGAAAATTGTCTTCAATACAAAAGAGTTTCAAATAAAATATCCATACGCAATCCTGTGCTCTTTTTTATATAAAATATATTGCAACTTGTCTTCCAATAATTTTACATTTGATGAATTTTGAAATACCCAAAACTATAATTTTGATATATTTCATTCTTGTATAGTCAAAGGTGTAATTGCACAAAGGTAGAAATCGAAGCACTAATTCGCGGAAGTAGAAAAATAGCAGCGAGGACGACCGTCAATACACAGATTAAACGGCAAAGGTACTCTAGAAATACGGAAATTCGGTCATTTTCAACGGTAAACTGCATGTTTTTATGCATCGATTCAATCTATAAGTATTTGTCTTTCTGAGTAATATGCATATTATTGTTTATTTTAGGTATGGAATTTTTTTTTCATGCTTTAGAAGGGTAGTAGTCTGTTTAGATCGCTTGACCTAATTACATGAAAAGTGTGAACTGTCAGTGCTTAGTTCATTGTCATGAGAAAACAATAAAAGTTGTGTTTAAAGGTGAACTTTTAAGTTATTGAACGGGGGATATTAGTATGATTATATAACGCCAATCCGTTCACATGTCTTTGTTTTAAAACAAAAGTGAAATGGGATCCTCTCCTTTCCAGTGTATTTCAAAAGTAAAATTCTCAACAGTGATTGGTTCATCTAGAGCTCTTACTATATACCCAAATGTACTGAATGAACCCTGTGCACTTTTTGTTTAAAAATTACCAAATCGAATACAATTACTCAATAAACCCCTATATATACAGCAACTTACCTTTTTGCAGCGCATTTAGACTCATCATATTCACATTATTACGATATGTACTGTAGCATGCTGTCCATGAGAAAAGTTATTTTACAATAGTACCATGCATAGGTCTAAAATGAAAGGGGAAAAAGTCAACATCCAGCTTTCTATTCATTTCAACATTCTGAAAATTATTTGCAGTTGTTGTGGGTTTTTTTTTTTTTTTTTTTTTTTTACAAAGTTGCCTAAAATGAGCTGCATCGTGTTGGTTATAGGAAATATTTGGAAGAAGTCTGTTGTCTAGGGAGAATAAAATCATAATTAATTGTAAACATATAGTACAACCAGTGCTATGATTCCTGAAATCAGGGATATAACTGTACAATTTTAATGAATGCTTTTGTTAAGAATAGTTTTTCAAACAATTTCTAATGAATATGATAGATTTTTTTAATAAATTAATTTGATTGAGAGGTTTTTTGTTTCAGTTACTATGGTGATAGAGGCAGGAGGTAAACCTTCCACAGGGATGACCTCGAGAGAATTGTGTGAAAATGATGACCTTGCCACCTCTGTCACGATTGACCCCTATTTAGGGCTTATGACTCACAAAATGAATATCAGGTATATTGTTTCTTACAAACATTGCAGCTGATATAAACCATGCAGTTTATTTACACACTACAAGAAATATGGAAATTTTTTAAAGATAGCTTTAAAGTCCATGAAGGTTTAACTTTGTGAAAATAGCATCGAGTGCCACCAGGGATTAACATTGCTTATCCAGGTGTCAGATTCTGAGGCCATAGAACTCGAAACCTTAAATGATCTCGGTTTTGGTCCATGTCTCTCTTTTTTTTGGTTGGTATTGTTAAACCTTTTTTAAAAGTGAGACTGATATCAAATTAAGCTCGTCTTGAGTATTTTGGCCCTGGAGCCTGGACAAATAAACAATATAATGGGGAAAGTAGAAATGCCAACAATAACATTTATGTTGAATTTAATTCTAAACCGTTACTGTAACAATGAAGTGGAATTGCTCTTCTGATTCAAATAGAAATTAAGTAACTGTTGAACAAATTAAAAGTTGTGTTTTTGCTTTTTTCAACTTATGTCATGCAGGATTTGTTAATCATTTATTGTTAGATAAATTGTACCTCATTTGAAGTTTTTTAAAAGAAAAAAGGTACACAGAAACTTCAATCATGGTATTGTTTTGAAGGGTTTATCAAATAATAATTCGTTTATAACTTTATATAGACAAAATTTCAACTACTTGATTTATTCCATCATGAATTTTACATTGCAGTGTATAGGAAGAAATTTTTTTGATAAAATATTTTAAAATGAAATTGGGTTGTTGTTTTTTAAATAGAAAATTGGAGTTTTCTTAGTTTTTTCATGGGCAGATAACTCTTCCAAAAGGTTTCAAGTACAAAAAGATCAGCTTTTACCACTACCAGTCATGTTTTCTTAAATTAAAATTGTTTAATTTTTTTTTGGTTATAATGATGAGACCAAATTAATTTACTTATTATATAGCTAATAGATAGTCTATTATAAAATCTGCGTAAAATCTAGAGAATGTTAGCATTCAATATCCTGAGAATTTATTGAACGCTAACTTTGTATTGCGTAAATTGTGTGCACCCGAAACATTCCGAGTATGAGCGTTCAATATTGACGTTACCGTAAAGACGTAAACAAGCCAAAATGGCAGACGACGGTCCTCCAAATCTGACAGAGCCGGTACTTGATATCATATTCAATTATTTAAACAAAATGTTTTACTGTACATAAATTATGATGTCCCCATTCACAAAATCAGTTTGCTTCATGCATTAATGACGGGTTTAATATTGAACAGTTAAGAAATGCATGCTGATATTACACACCTTCACCTTAGATGCCAATATTGATGAATTCTCGTCTATTTTGTAGTATTTTGAGTGAAAGGGGATATAATTTAACAACTAAATAATTTAGCTATAAAATAAAAGGGTTGTTGAACTTGTATTGGTGAATATTGGCAATATTAAGCTCGTGCATTTTGACAGCCAACTCGTGCCAATATTCACCAATATAAGTTCAATAACCCTATAATATCGATCATGTAGCATGGTGAAATGTTGGGAAGCATGCTTCTCAGACTAAAGAAGGAAAGGAATTGATGTGTAAATGTTCCATTTTATGCACATATCTGTATCATTTGAGCTTGAAATAAGTATGTATTAACTGGAAGCAGTGGATAGTTTAACATCAAGTAATGACTACATTAATGTACTCACACACGTAGTAACTGAACTCTGGTGGTCTAGAAATAATGACAAGTAACATTTCATGAAGAAAAATATTTTATATATTATTTCGATGAATAGTAGTCCTGAATATTTAAATATTGATTTTCAAATTGGTATTCATTTCAGCTTAATTTTAAATCGTTTTTAAAAATGGGTTTGGACAATATAAAAATCATGATTGGGCAAGTAAATTTCTTAAGTGCACTTGCCCCAAAGACAGTCAAAGAGTAAAATGATTGTCAAACCATGATTATTCATGTATTTACTGTAATGGAAATGTTTTTTTATGTGCTTCAATTGATATTCAATATTCAACATTTGTAGACACCGTCCAGTTAAGCCAAAAGTTCAAGACGAGGTCAAGCAGTTTATGACATGTTTCGTCAAGGACAATGTGTATGAAACAGCACTAAGTGAAGTCTTCAGTACTGAACCAGTGCAAACTTTTATACAGAACAAAAGTAAAACCCAACAAGCAGTGCTGAGGGAACATGTACGTAAAAATGGCAGTAAGAAGTGAAAAAAAAATCGACACCAAATATTGAGACTCTCATGTAAACATTCATTTTCAGAGGGGCTAACTATTGTAAAGTAGTCGATGGGGACTGAATGTCAGGTTGTTGTTCTTTGATTCCATTTTGTCAGTTTGTTGACGAGAATTTTTTGGTTTGTATGTTTCACAAAAACAACAAAACTTTAGACCTGCATAGAATGACTTTTAATGGGGCATTAGCCGTGAAAGTGATGGCAACCTTTTTTTTTTCAAAACCTTTCAATGGCTTAGGAATGTATATTAATGACAAACAAAGACATTTATTTTGTATATAAACAATAGAAACCTAATAAAAATATGTTAGATAAGCGTTTTTAGTGTAAAGAAATATATATGGAAGAATTTTTGTCTTGCAAGACAATAATTATTTAATTACCAAAATCACAAGTGCCTGTTTTCAGGTTAAAAGATGTTTGAAATGATTAAATATTGGTGTTATTACTGAAATATGTAATTAGAGAGCAATTTTCATTGAATTTAGGTTATGGTGACAAAATGACAGCTAATGCCCCTTTAAATAGTTCAGCATCACAACAATCAGTTGTGGAAAGATAGGAAAGGAAGACTGTTGGTTTAAGAAAGTTGCTTTTTTTCCATTCATACAGTTTGTAAGAGAAATAAAACAAGAATGTCTGAATGTGAACTTGTTAGATGTATGGATAATAAAACAGACTTTGTTCTAGGTTATCATAACTGTAATGAAAAGGGATTTTTAATTTCTTTTTTAATAGATATGTAGGTACCTTCGGATATATGACCGCAGGGCTGGATTTAACCTATTTCCTTGTCATAGATACTCTATGGAGGGACAAGTAGGGGCCAAAATCTGTGCCACAAAGCATTGGTAAGATTGATGATTTAGTTAAGTTTAGCTTACACGGGGAAAAGTGGCTTGCATGATTTTCATGCGTTTTCCTTTTCGCATGAAATTTATGCGAAAATCATGCGAAAAATACTTTGTGCGAATTTCATATGAAGTTCATGGGAGCCACTTTTCCTTGTGTAGAATTTGGTTATCCTATAGTTGAATATTTCATACTCTGTATGTTAGGGCTGTCGCGGTTCAGACTTTTTTGATTCGGTTCAGGAAACAAAACTCAGTTCTTGATTATTATTTTTTTCTGGTGCGGTTTTATTCTGTGTGTTAAATGAAAATAACTTATGATTTCAAGAATAATGTGGATCCTGAAGTATTTATTTTTTTGTACAAATGCAAACATCAATTTCTAATGCATTTTAATCTACAAAACAATCAATGATTAAGTAATATTCATTTTAAAGTCGACATTATGTACAATACAACAGGTAACATAAGCTCTCGAGAGCTTTTATGATAGACTAGCTGTAGGTGAGGTACTGCAAAGTTAGACCTATGCATGGCACTTGTAATTAATTGGTCATAGCAGTAAAAATTCTTTAACGTGCTTGCAACACAGAATTAAGGACATTAATGTAAATTTCAGGTATAGAAATGACAAGATCCCGATGCTGGTGGGCTGTATCGCTGAACTCTCTAAAGAGGAGGAAGATAAAGTCCTAAAGCCAGGAATTAATGATTTCAGTGTGATGTACTCCTGTCGCAAGAACTGTGCTCAACTGTGGTTAGGACCGGCGAGCTTTATTAACCATGACTGTAGGGCTAATTGTCGGGTAAGTCCAGCCCAGTGAAAGAGTTTCTCTCAACATCTGTTTAATGTTTGCTCATATTACTATCATATAGACACAGGTACTGTATATTTATGACAGTGCTCAGCTTATGGATGGAGTTTTGTTAACATTCAGATAAACTAGATAATATGCACAGGTGTCACTGTGCAGGTTTTTTCTTCTATTATGAACCATGTGGGTCATAGTCACATCACTCTTTCTTACTTACAGTTGTAACATTGAATGTTAAAATGGGGTCAAGGGAACTGTTAAAATGGAGTGAAGGGAATGTTAAAATGGGGTCAAGGGAACTTGAGTTATAAGGGGACTGTATTTTCAGTAAATCAATGGCGTACTAAAATATCATTTACAGATTATAAAAGCACTGACTCTTGTCTCCGGTAGGACAAAGTCACAGCATGAAATCATTTTCAGAACTATTGAGAAAATGATTAGGGCCCCATCTAAGGCAGGAGCCCTATAGCGATTAGATCCATACATTAACAGTTTTCCAGACTTTTTATCATTATATATCTTATTACACTAGTGTTATTTTATAAAACCTTCCGAAAAATCTGATTGGGTAGAAGTATGACAGAAATAGCAATCACTATGCAAATATCTGAATTTATCCGAGTAAATGCTGTCTGTTGTATATATTTTATTGATTTTGCTAGTGTTTATTAGTTTAGCTATGCAAACAGATAGAAATATCTTCACACATAATGTTTATTAGTTCAGCTATACAAACAGATAAAAACATCATCATACATAGTGTTCATGCTGGAAATGAAAACAAAATTTGTAATGAATCACAGGTGATATATGTATAATTCCTGTCTGCTCTAATGGAATTTTGAGATCCTTTGGTATGAAAAGAGTGACCTTGAAATGACCTTGACACAAATACAAGAACCACAACACCCAGTTTTCTGTGTTAAAATAATGTATTCATTCTATAGTAATTGTGTACAAACTATTGCATCTTAACATGTCTGATGAATGTAAGAAGAATCCATCCTTCAGTGTTTGTGATATTTTATTTCCTTTACATATAAAGTCTCCTCAAAGCAGGGTATCCCTTCACAAACACAGGGCATCCCCTCACAAACACAGCAGGGCATCCCCTCACAAACAAAGCAGGACATCCCCTCACAAACACAGCAGGGCATCCCCTCACAAACACAGCAGGGCATCCCCTCACAAACACAGCAGGACATCCCCTCACAAACAAAGCAGGGCATCCCCTCACAAACACAGCAGGGCATCCCCTCACAAACACCACAGGGCATCCCCTCACAAACACAGGGCATCCCCTCACAAACACAGCAGGGCATCCCTTCACAAACACAGCAGGGTATCCCTTCACAAACACAGCAGGGTATCCCCCCACAAACAAAGCAGGGCATCCCCTCACAAACAGAGCAGGGCATCCCCTCACAAACAGAGCAGGGCATCCCCTCACAAACACAGGGCATCCCCTCACAAACACAGCAGGGTATCCCTTCACAAACACAGGGCATCCCCTCACAAACAATGCAGGGCATCCCCTCACAAACAAAGCAGGGCATCCCCTCACAAACACAGCAGATTTCCAACAGTGCATTGCATCGGCCTGGTACTTTAACCTTCCAAACCATCTCAATATACGTTATTGAATTGGGTTACCAAATACACTGAAAGTTACACCAAAGAAATTTTGTAAATTCCCCTCTGTTCATTTTCACCTTGAATTCCAAATAGAGAACCAGATATTCCATCATTGGAAATTTGATGAAAATCAAATACAAAATGTAGAATAAATCTGGTACACAAGTCTGAACAATTATAGTGAACACAAAAATGTACTAACACACAAACTTATAAATGAACAGGCAACTTTTATATCCCTCCGCAACTCAGTTGTAAGGAGATAATAATGAGCACCAAGAAATATGTATTTAACAAAGTTAGTAAATTTATGTCAGCCTTTGTGATCTAGCTTAATAATGAATTTCACTTCTGTATGTATTTTTAAAGGAAATAGTGACAATCATTCACAAAACTTCCTACACTATCAAATGATACATATGATGATGTTCTTTCTCCAGGAGCAATTTTTATCTGTAGTCCTTGAATATTTTAGTTTGTTTCCACTGGGAGAGATACTGCATGTGTGAAAGTTTTACGTGATATTGACCCAGGGGAGGAAATCACTTGCTTCTATGGGGAAGATTTCTTTGGAGAGAACAATTGTCTTTGTGAATGTGAAACATGTGAAAGGTAAGAGAGACAATCGATCCATACATTAAAAATAAAGATGAGAATCAAATGCTGTCTAATAAAAGATGAAAGTATGGAGGCCCGGTAGTCTGTTGGGTTACTATTAGAATTTAACCTTGTCTGTTAGAATCCTAACAAGATCGCATTCTGCAGAGTATTGTCAAGTATCTGTCTGTTGAAACTTCAGTCTTGTTCATTGGAATACACTAATTGACCATTGGCATAAATTTCAGTCTATCTAATAGTTTCCATTTTTCAGGAGGAAAAAGGGAGCATTTAAATCCGAGGACCTCCCTTCAGTAAACACCGAGGAGAAAGGTTATAGGTTACGTGATACAGACGACAGACTGACCCGGCTAAAAGTGGATACAGAAAAGACCAAACCGGTGGCAGAAATGCTTGGAGGAGCTCCATATGGCAATGGTAGGGATATACTGCTATCAGATACCTTCAGCAGAACAGTACATAAAGCATGAGTGTGAAAATGGGTCAGATTGTTGATATCATTATTTGACTGGAATTTTTACTGCACTGAAAATGCACATGTAAAAAAAAAAAAAAAAAAAAAAAAAAAAAAAAATGATAATTTGGAACTTTAACGTCTTTCATGTACAGATATTATATTGTAACTATATTGCATACAGGGCTCAAAGTAATGTATGGCCTTATGGTCTGGAGCCTGTGAATTTTGGATTCGGGCTAATGCTTTGTAAAGAACATATGTCCTAGTGACCACTTGTTTTTTAATACTTATTAATTTTCATTTATGATCGGGCTAGTAAATGTGACAGGTAAAAGCCTCCAAGCTGCCCTCTGGTGTAAATAATTTTGTGTATTATTAAGTTGTACTGGGAAGTAATACAAGAAAATGTATCAAAGCGACGGATTCTAAGAACAATTTGTATTGAATTGAACAGTCTTAATCATTGCAATGTTTATTCAATAGAATGGCATTACGTACAAACAATATATTCTTAAAATGATATAGATTAAAGTTATATGAATGGTATTTTTTCTATGAATTTGGGCCAGACCTTTTTATATCAACTGGTCCAATGGGACAGTGAAATTTCTCAACTGACCTTTAAAATTTTATAAAGTTATAAGCCCATGACCAGTGAAAAAAAAAAGATTTCTAGCCGTGGGCATAACAATTACTGAAGCCAAATATTTCTACATTTTAACATCAGTATTTATATTGCAGAGAATTGGAATGTGAGAGATGGTAACCTGAAGAAACAGTCACATCTTCTGAAGAAAGCTGAGCTCAAAAAGAGAGGGATCACTAGATATGATGCTGAAATTCTTCTGTCTCAGGGTCTAAAACTACCGGATCCGAAAGACCCGGGTCAGCATAAAAAACGCTGCCAGTCAACAAACGGTGAAGGTGGGTGGTTATTACATGTATCTGACACATAAATCTCAGTGTCAAGCATTTCAATACGTGACATCAGGGTTTTTTGAAGGCCTTGATTTCAAGGGCCTGGGCCTTTCCAATTGGGGAAAAATAGCGACATTTGCTTGTAATTTGGGAAAATGTTTCATACAAAGAAGTAGGGAGAAAACCAATCCAGAGTGCATTAAGGTATAATTGGACTTTTTCTGACTTTCAATTTGGTTTACCTCATTCAAATAAGCAGAGGTCGGAAAATTAGGTTTACTTAACAATTTTGAAGCAAATTTTGTAATCTGCGGGCCTGTGAAGAAGATTTATGAACAGTTAGGCTACTCTGCTTGATTTTGTTTCATTGTTTGGGAATTTCAAAGCAAAAATAGGGAAAAATACCTGCTTTTTAGCTTTGGAAATGGGGCCTTATTTCGGCCCCCTACAGACCCTAAAAAAATCCCTGTGTAACACATATTCAACATACACACCAGCAAACAAAGATGGGTTACAAGAATAAGTAAGCATTATATTTCTACAAGTTTTTTTTTATTTATATTGTAGATACACAGTAAAATGACTTCATATTAATTATTAATGAAGGTGGTAAATGTGATAATTTTCAAGGGCCACTCAACTGGTCTTTTTTTATGCTCCTGAGATCAAAGACTGTTTTTGGTCTGTCTTTCTGTCACCAACTTTTAACCCATGCTTTAACTTTTGAACTGTAAAAGAGAGGCTTCATATATGCACCATGGTTTACACTTATGAAAAACAAATATATGATTTATGAAGTCAAAAGTCATTGGTCTCTGTTACTTAAAACAGATATTGATATTGGCAGTTTTTCAGACCCTTGCCTTAGTTTGAACATAAGTGAGCAAGTGCACCTTAGAGCTTGGTCCTGATGGGAGGTATTTATGTTTAACAGCCACCACATCTTGTTCTTTTCAGAATCTAGAGCTAAAAGTAATATTTTGAACAACAAGCGTGGAAAAAATGGCAGATTTCAGTTGAAAAGAGAATCTCATCCGATCATTTCGGAACAAGACAGTCAAGGTATAGCCGCTAAAATCAAATCTCCCAACAAGAGAATGAGTTTCACTTTTGAAGATTCTAGAGAATGTAGTGTAGAAAGGACAGCTTCTCCTAAAAAACCAGAACCAGTTAGTGTTGCTTCGGGTGTTGTGCCTCGTTCTAGTCCAAGGTTGCGAAGGATGTGCCAAAATATGACAAACCTTGAAGTAGCTTGTTCAGACATAACAAACACTGAGCCTCCCCCGTGTGTGAAGACAGAACCAGTCAGTACTATTCGTCAGAGTCCCAGAATCCGATCTGTTAAAACAGAAAGAGACGATTCTTGTCCAAGCTTATCGCCTCAGGGACAACACTGTGATATTTTGGAGAACTCCCTTAGTCAACCTCCCAATTTATTAGAGCTGCATGTCACCACGGTGTCATCCCGACCCACATCTCATCACGGCATGTCCCCAAGACTTCATCACACCAGTCTAACTGGCTCAGACACCTGTCACTCACCACATCAATGCAGTGATATAACAGGTAGTATTAACAAAGAAAAATATCACTTTAAGCAAGGCAGTGAATTTTTAGGCCATATGTGTGGGGTAGATGGGAGAAATTTATTTGAATCTTTCTTTGCAGGATTAATATCATCAACAACCTCAGTTCAGTTGAGTCCTAGAACTCGAAATTTGAGTGCTGTAAATGGAGTGAGGCAAAGTCCTAGACTGCAAGAACGCTCAAGTCTTAGTCGCTCAAATTCTTTGGTGGAAAGTGCAAAATCAGCAGCAGTGAAGTGTTTAGACAACCAGCTTCTGAAAGAATGTCAGAAAGATGATTGTGAAATTGATGTTGTTGGGATTGACCAGGAGACTGATCTAAATTTATCAGAGCCATTCAGTGGATTTGAAAAACTTATGTGGGGATCCATTTTGAAATCTGGATCTCAAACATCACCATGTCAGGGAAAGAGCAAACACATTGTGGAGCCAAATAACAATTATCACATGTATCGTTCACTATCAGACCAGTGTCTGGCAAAGAAAAGACAAAAAGAGCATCACCGGAAACACAAGATGTCTTACTCCGTCACCTCATCATTCGAGGACTTCGATGAAAGTTCACCTGTCAAAAAGGTTCCTAAGTTAATCTTCAGAAAAAACAAAGCTCAAGAGGAAGACATTTTGCTTGTGGAATTGGAGAACAAAGTTAGGAAAAATGCTGGTAAACTCTTTAATCAAGGGAAACCTTTTCCAAAGAAGTTAAAACTGAAGCTAGGGAATGACATGACTGAAATAGATCTACCTCAATGACCCAGTGTCTTGTGTAAAACATAAATACTGAATTCATCTTTATTGTTTTAATAATATCACATGGTTATAAGTACTACGTTTAAGAACAATCAATTCTATGCAGGGTTATATTCATACTTAACTTATTTCTACATATACATGTATATCATATATTATGTTAACATAACTCTCATCAGGAAAAATATGTTAAATTGGGTCTTTCCATTTTGCAATTTGAGTAACCATTGATATCATGTTATGAAATTTTTTGTTTATTTTCTCTTTTTTCTGGAGGCCATTTTTCCCTCTCGTGTAGATGTTGTAACTTTAGAATGATATGTTTTAATTTTCAGGAATTTTATTGTAAAACAGAGTACAAAACTGACTCTCTGAAAAGAAATTCTTTGTTTAATGTGGATCTCTTTGTAATTATCCCAAAATGTTATGTTATGGCTCGTTAAAGCATTTGCAAAATTTCAATTTCTATTGAAAATATAATTGTCTTATATCATTTTTATAATTGACAAGATTTTAGTCGTAGATTTAGAAAATATTAACAACTAACATTTTTTAATTTTCATGAATATTTTTAATTCGAAATGTTACAACGTCTACCTATGTCTTTTAATACATCTATATAATGCATCAAATCACAGATTTGGACTTCAGAGCAAACTAATCACTCTTTTTTTTCTTTTTCTTTTTTTGTTTTTTGTTGTTGTTATTCTGAGGAAAAACACACCAAAGAAAAACGTAAAATAATTCTGAGCTTGTATTGCTCTCATACTTGATATGAAGTGCTTTAACGAGCCATCAAATGAAATTTTGGGGTAGTAAAAATGTTCTGTTCATAGAGAATGATACACTCAAATTTATAACTCAGGTCTTTCATATTGGGCAAATTTTTCCTTGTGCAACCTGTAATGCATGTAATAATTTTGTTTAGAATGTTGATTGATATCAATGATTTTAAGTATTTAGTCACTTGCAACTAACAACAGTCACATAATAAACATTGGTGATAACTTGATAAATATTGTATATACATGTAAGTATGATCTAAAGAAAAGTAGCATCCATAAGCATGAGTTTTGACATGATAGGAATGTATTGGGTATTAACAGATGCATATTTGTTTTGATTCTACTAAAGTGGTATTCTTCCATATTGCTATCTTGGCAGTCTGTTTGAAAAAAGAACTTTGATCGGTTCATGAATGTCACAATCAGATTTGGAAGTGGATTAAAATCCTATGTTAGGCAGATTATTATTAGATTACAGGTGATAAACATTTAATTAGTGAAAATGTGATAATTGTTAATGGTGTTTGTTGAGATTTGTTGAGAACGTTTGCTGTTATTTAATAGCTGTTGTCACATTTTTTGTCTTTGTACATTTGCTGTCACCACTTGTCATTCTTCCATTCTCTAATCACTGAAACTATGTATAGATTACGACGGTGTGGAACATATTGTATCAGTCTGTCTATAAAGTGTAGAAGACGGGTTTTTTTTGCATAGAAGAAAATTTAGTTAATATTGACAAAATGAAACCTCGGTACAACAAAAGCACTGAAAATGAATTAAAGTCTAGAATGGTTCAATAGCAAAGACAGAAAAGGCCATGGTACAAGTATCTTTTCTGTTTACATTTCTGGAGGGATCTATGGATTCCTTATTTTACGCGAGTACTTATTGCGAAATGATTCATGGACATCAAATTCGCAAGGGCTCTGTTGAATCAAGTGTTTTTGCATGTATTTTAGCATTATAAAAATAAAAGCAAGAAATATTTTTTCGCAAGTGATGTTTCTAGGGAAATTACGTGATAATAAATTCCTTGCATATATTTAGGAATTTACCGTACCTTTTCTCAAATATCAGTTGTTTTAGAGGGGGATGGAACCACAGGCATCAGTCTTCAGTTTAGTACATTTATAATTTATTCACAGTCTGTGATGCATGGGTATTCACAGATGTCTAGATATATTGATATATACACATTTTAACTTTTTTTATATCAAGAATGAATAATTTCAAAGTGATTAAAAATGGAGATTAAATAATTGTAAAGCAATTAAAAACTCATGGTGATGATGTTTATTCCTCTGAAGTGAGTATATTTCTATGAGAAATTTAAGTGGTTGTTTTTTTTCATTTGGCTGTGAGAAAACTATTTACATGTCGAAAGGGATGTTAAATGGCAGCAAAAGAAGTACCATGGCCTAATTGGGTAAAAGAAGTTGAAATTATAGAGAAACATTAGGCTGTCCCCAGTGGATCGTGATAACTGTTTTATTTTTTATGGTATACTGTGTATGTATGGATGAAAATTTGCAAAATGTCCAGTTTGGACCTTTTCCTATATTTCATGTTTTAATCATTGGAATTGAAAATTAGAAATGCTTGATAAGAACTTGTTCTGACATTTATGAAATTCTATCTTCAGTACAACAGATGGAGAGAATAGAATACACAAGTAGACTTTTTGGTTGAATAATGTTGATCTAGAACTGATATTTCAAGAAAATTGTTGAAGATAACTTGTATTAGTTTGATATAGTAACCTTTAATTTATTGATGTGTTGGCATGACAACAATAAAAACAAACTTTATGATTAGAGTGTTATTTAAAGATGTACCGTACTTTGGAGGAGTCACAAATGGTGTTCAATCAATTCAGGGCTCGAAATTAACATATGCCCGTCAGTCTGTGACTGGTTAAAAGTCTGACGGACTGACTGACATTTGTTTTAGTCAGTCCGATGGGACTGGTTAATTTTCTAAAGCATCATTTTGGAAAATATACTTATGAAATTTTATACACACCTTTGGCACGCTTTGATCTGTAGATATCGGGCGAATTTGATTCGTAAATTATATAAATCCCACATTTAAGTGTTATAATATTGTCTGAGGCATATTCATTTTTTGAGTTAAATTTCATTTTAATTACATTAACGAAATATGTTTGATTATTTCTGGAAAACTGTTGGACTGATAAATTTTTCTGCGGACTGGTTAAAATCATTCCCCATCAGTCCGGCTGGACTGGTGACATAAAATGTTAGCTTCAAGCCCTGCAATTTGTGTATATATGTTTCACATGAAAGAATCTTTAGATACATTACCTTCCGTACTATATTTTTATGCCCCCCTTTGAAAAAGAGGGGGCATATTGTTTTGCAACTGTCAGTCGGTCGGTTGGTCTGTAGACCATGTGTTGTCCGCTCAATATCTTTCGACCCTTTTGCTTGATAACAACCAAACTTGGTACAGGGGTTGCCCCTGGAGAGTAGATTATCCTTATTGATTTTCAGGTCAAAGGTCAAGGTCAAACTGCTGGTCTTTACCCCATGTGGTAGACCATGTGTTGTCCACTCAATAACTTTTGACCCCTATGCATGATAACTACCAAACTTGGTACAAGGGTTGCCCTTGGAGAATAGATGATCCCTATTGACCTTCAGGTCAAAGGTCAAGGTCAAACCTCTGGTCTTAAGCCCATGTGTTGTCCGCTCAATATCTTTTGGCCCCTTTGCTTGATAATAGCCAAATTTGATACAGAGGCTTTCCTTAGAGAGTAGATGATCCCTATGGATTTTCAGGTCACATGATCAAAGGTCAAGGTCAAACTGCTGATCTTAACCCCATGTGGTAGACCATGAGTTGTCCGCTCAATATCTTGTGAACCATTCACTTGATTGTAATGATATTTCATATGTGGGTTGGTTATAAAAAGAAGAGGACCCCTATTGTTTTTAGGTCAAAAGGTTAAAGGTCAATCCACTCTGGACATAGGAATATACTGTCCGCTCAATATCTTGAGAAACCTTTGCTTGACAGACGTCAGACTTGGTACACTGGTACATCATCAGGAGAAGATGACTACTAGTGAATTTGAGGTTACATGATCAAAGATCAAGGGTCAAACTGGACATAGGAATATACTGTCCCTTCAATATCTTGAGAACCCTTTGCTTGACAGACATCAAACTTGGTACACTGGTACATCTTCAGGAGTTGATGACCCCTATTGATTTTTAGGTCGCATGGTCAATCCACTCTTGACATAGGAAGATATTGTCTGCTCAATATTTTGAATTGATGATACTACTCTCAATTAAATGATGTGTGTGTGTATAACCCTTTTCAATTTTACACCATGGGGGGGCATATGTGTTTTACAAACATCTCTTGTTTAAAAACTTTTTTATTTTTAGCTTGCCAGGAAGTATGTCTGGAGAGCTATGGTGATGACCCTGGTGTTGCATGTGTCATCATACTAAAAGGGAAAAATTTCAACCTTGGCTATATCTTTTGAACCATATGGGATATAGGGCTTTAATATTGATTTTACATATATAAATTCTTCGTGACCAAGCCCTTTATTTTATACAAACTTGTGACTTCGTGAGATTAAGGTGGCGGAGAGAGTAGATGATGCCCAGTTTTATTTTTAGTGAATTAGTATTTAGATATTTTATCCGAGTTATCTCCCCTTGTTGAAATTTAGGGAAAAAATGAAATATTTTCATAATTTTTATGGTGACCTTTATTTTTCTTTGCATATTTTGAAAGACCATGGTAATACGAATCTGTGAGCTTTCTTTGGAAATTATATTCTAATTTACTTTATATGTCAAAATGTATGTTTCTCATTGGGATTAATGTTAATCCCAATAGATATTTCTTTATATATGTCTTGTCAATATTGAAAATTATTATGGTAAATCACTATGTAAGTTAATTATCTTTCATTTGATACCAAGTTTTGCAGTACGTAGCAATTCTTAAAAAACAAATTGGATGTTTTGTGGATCAGATACCTTAATGGGCTATGTCTTTTGAACTAAGGATGATAGGGCAATAGGGTTGCACTACCTGACAAGCTGTCTCTTCTGGGACATTCTTCTAGTAACCTTGCCTTTTGCATTTGGAATTGGAACAAAAAAATTAGGAACCTAGATCATATGTCTGCAAGATAGGTTTACATTTTTAGCTCACCTTAGCTGAAAGCTTTTCTGATCGCCTGTTGTCTGTCTGTAAACTTTTTACATTTTCGACTTCTCCAGAACCACTGGGCCAATTATAACCAAACTTCATACATGTCCAAGATCTAATCCAATTTCGATATCGACAATATCAAATCGATATCGTCGTGCCTTGTTACGATGTCGATATCAACATTAACACAACGATATCGTATGAATATCGACAATTTCTATGTTCAATGCGTTTGAACTAATAGTCTTGATATACACAACGTAATGTCTGTCTATGATGTCGATATCAACATTATTATAACGATATTGTATCGATATCGACAATTTATTCTAAATATGTTTGAATTGGGTCTTGGTATACAAAGCATGTCTGCCTATACGGTGTCGATATCAAATCATGATTGTTTTTGTAATGGTTGTGTACGGCATTCTTACAACGATATCGATACGATATCAACAATTTTTATTCTAAATGTGTTTAAATCAATAGGCTTAGTATACACAGGATAATGTCTGCCTACGATGTCGATATTGCCGCTTCACAAACAATACTGCGTTCACAAAATGTGATTTCAATGTATGTCTGCAGTTGTGTTTATTGATAATTTGGATTACATTTAGTATCTTATAAATGTGGATTAAAAAAAATATAAGGGGGTACATAATAAATCTATCATTACTACCGTAAATTGATTCGTGGAGTTGGAGCACATCTCGTTGACAGGCGTGGATCATCGTATGTACATTATATTAGTATCTCACAAGTGGTAATCTCTAAAGCATACAGAAGGTTGAAACTGACTATTCAGAACGACTTATGAGGGTGATCGGTGGGGGAAATAACATATTTTGGATAAATTATTGGTTCTGTATAAAAATAATTTCTTTCTAGAAGGGGGGGGGGGTATGTACATAAGATCTGTACAAGTTATCCACACTTCGTGTGCCTGTGTGAGAAACACCTGTAATGATATTGGGCATATTGGATATTCTTATATATAAATATGGGAAATTAACTAGGATTTTATTTATCATCTTGTCAAATGAACAAAATGTCGAAGCATGGGACCACACAACTTTAAACCCCTGTTGTAGCTCCATGGGTCATGGTTTGAACAAACTATAAACTTCTACATGAGGATGCATGTATATCCATTCCATATATTGTTGTCATAGGGATTGTTCTCTTTATATCAACCAGAGTGTAGATTCAAGTTCAAATCTGGTCCCGAACATGCAGGGTTGCAGTAGAGGAATGGGATTATATTTTGGAAATGGGTTTAAAAGCTGTCCTTTTATGTTGGGAAATGATTGGATTACAATTCGTCTTGCTGATATATGGAGGGATCCTCTTGTAGATTAAATTTTCTTCATTCCGTTACCTTAGAGCCAAAATAGGCCCACAGTTAGGGGTTTTCAGATTGACTCGGGTGAGCTTTGTGACTCAAGGGGAAGTTTTTGAGTTTTGTCCAAAAAAAACCAACGTTCAGTATTGATACAGAAATGTTTGGTTTGACTGAGATAAAAGTATGTATGCCTACATTTTCTATTCCCTTTTAGAGAAAAAAAAAATACGCATCGTTTTAAGATTGGCTAGGGATACAAATAGATCTATGTTTACATTTCATACGGATAATTGAAGGGTATGCCATTGTTAATTTTTATAATCGGTATTGTACAACTGGTGCTATTCTATTTCATTAGGTCACCTGGGTCAATTGTCATGTTCCCAACGCACCGGGCAATATGACGACGTATTCGTGCCAAATCGTTTAAATTACGATTTGGCAAAATCGTATTTAAACTACTTAAAAAACCGTTTCTACGATTTAAAAATTCGTTTCTATGATATAGGAAATCGCATTATATAGACGCTTTAAAGATCGTTTCTGCTATTCGGTAAATCGTTCATATGTAACATATATATCTCTGATACGATTTAGTAAATGGTAGAAGCAATTTTTAAGTTAGATGTAACATGACATGCCAAGATACAAGTTTGAAAATTTGTGAAAGTCCATAGATCGATGTGAAAATAACATTAGGTGCAATCAAAACAAAAATTAAATATAATATTACATGTACATGTGTATTACTTTTATTTTCCTGAATAGGTTGTGTAGAAAATTGACGCGAATCACATTGGTTCCAAGGGCATATATAAAGGCTCAATGTGGACCTTAATTAGGCCTACTAAAACTCTCTTTGGATGCGGAAAGGAACACATTAACTTCACTTGATAATTGAGATTTTATTAAGAGTACCGCTTCCATACGATACAAAAAACAAAATTGACACTAGAAACTTTTTTGACATATTAAATCTAAATGACGATTTTTTCTTTGTATAAGAAATTGATGAAAATATATAAATAAATACCCACCCACCCCCCACCCCTTCATCATCGCTCACTTTATGAATGAGCCATTTCATACCGGGGACATAAAAACTGTTCATACGATTTACTAACTCGTAGGAACAACTTTTAAACAATTTACACGATTTCCTACATAGAAGAAACAGAGGCAAAAAAATAAAAAAAAGTATGTAAAACACACACGGGTTTCTTTGTAAAACCCTACAGCACTAGTACCGTTGGGAAAATTAAAATAAAAACAGGTAGTAGTAATGTTTAGGTTTAGATTTTAAAAAAAAATGAGATGTAGATTGAGGCTGGAGACAACATGACCTACATTTACAATTTAATTCTCCACACCAATCTAGGATATAATTTGAAAATTGATGAGGAATTTCTGACATCATTCGACAAAGAGTTCCAGAGCTTTGCTGCCTCATTCATTGTTAATCCCATTCCTAGTTGTTCTTGATTTTGGTACCTCAG